>NC_084611.1:48527817-48602817 GCF_033978795.1 Nerophis ophidion | reverse complement strand
ACGCCGCATTGATGCAGTAATCCGTGCAAAAGGATTCCCAACCAATTACTGAGTGCATTAATTGACATTTTCAAATGTTTGATTTTGTTTTGCTGTTATAAATCTTTTTTTTTACTTGGTCTGAGGAAATATTCAATTTTTTTTAGATAGGTTTTTTTTTATTTTTCTTAAGCTGTATGACATAATCAGCAAGATTAAAATGATAAAAGGCTTGCAATATTTCAGTTGATGTGTAATGAATCCAGAATGCATGACATTTTCATGTTTTTAGTTGCATTACAGAAAATAAAGGACTATCACAATATTCAAATTTTCTGAACCAGTCCTGTGTGTGTGTGTGTGTGTATATATATATATATAAAAATACTGTATATAGTGTATACATATGTATGTATATATATATATATATATATATATATATATATATGTGTATATATATTGTGTATACATATATGTATATTACATATATATATATATATATGTATGTATACACTATATACAGTATTTATATATATATATATATATATATATATATTATACAGTGGGGCAAAAAAGTATTTAGTCAGCCACCGATTGTGCAAGTTCTCCCACTTAAAATGATGACAGAGGTCTGTAATTTACATCATAGGTACACTTCAACTGTGTGGGACAGAATGTGAAAAAAATATCCAGGAATTCACATTGTAGGAATTTTTAAGAATTTATTTGTATATTATGGTGGAAAATAAGTATTTGGTCAACCATTCAAAGCTCTCACTGATGGAAGGAGGTTTTGGCTCAAAATCTCACGATACATGGCCCCATTCATTCTTTCCTTAACACGGATCAATCGTCCTGTCCCCTTAGCAGAAAAACAGCCCAAAGCATGATGTTTCCACCCACATGCTTCACAGTAGGTGTGGTGTTCTTGGGATGCAACTCAGTATTCTTCTTCCTCCAAACACGACGAGTTGAGATTATACCAAAAAATTCTAATTTGGTTTCATCTGACCACATGACATTCTCCCAATCTTCTGCTGTATCATCCATGTATCCATTTTGGTATAAACTCAACTCGTCGTGTTTGGAGGAAGAAGAATACTGAGTTGCATCCCAAGAACACCAAACCTACTGTGAAGCATGGGGGTGGAAACATCATGCTTTGGGGCTGTTTTTCTGCTAAGGGGACAGGACGACTGATCCGTGTTAAGGAAAGAATGAATGGGGCCATGTATCGTGAGATTTTGAGCCAATACCTCCCTCCATCAGAGCTTTGAATGGTTGACCAAATACTTATTTTCCACCATAATTTCCAGATACATTCTTTGAAATTCCTACAATATGAATTCCTGGATTTTATTTTTCACATTCTGCCTCTCACAGTGGAAGTGATGATGAAAATTACAGACCTCTGTCATCATTTTAAGTGGGAGAACTTGCACAATCGGTGGCTGACTAAATACTTTTTTGCCCCACTGTATGTATGTATGTATGTATATATATATATATATATATATATATATATATATATATAATCTAGTGCAGGTGTGCCCACACTTTTTCTGCAGGCGAGCTACTTTTCAATTGACCAACTCGAGGGGATCTACCTCATTTATGTATATAATTTATATTTATTTATGTATGAAAAAGACATTTTTGTAAACAAGTTAAATGTGTTTAATGATAATACAAGCATGTGTAACACATATAGATGTCTTTCTTTCACAAAGACAAGAATATAAGTTGGTGTATTACCTGATTCTGATGACTTGCATTGATTGGAATCAGACAATAATGATGATAACGCCCACATTTTGAAATGTAGGAGAAAAAAAGTTGTCCTTTCTGTACAATACCACATGAAAGTGGTTGGTTTTTGGCATCTAATTCATCCAGCTTCCATACACTTTACAAGAAAAACATTGGCGGCAAATTCTGTAGCTTGGTTGATTGACATTCACGGCACCCGACGGTCTTATGAGTTGACGCTGGCTGCTGCCAGTTCATTATTATGAAAAAATGACAGAGAGGAAGGCGAGAAACACTTTTTATTTCAACAGACATTCGCGCCGTCCCTTCCGTCAAAACTCTAAAGGCCGCCTGCACATATCCTATCTTCACAATAAAAGCCCTGCTTCATGCTGCCTGCGCTAACAAAATAAGAGTCTCGGAAAGCTGGCGTGCACAAGTGATGTGCACGCCAGCTTTCTGAGGGATCGCTTGTGCACGCCAGTTTTCCGAGACTCTGTATTTAGTTAGCGCAGGCAGCATGAAGCAGGGCTTTTATTGTGAAGATAGGAAATGTGCAGTCGGCCTTTAGAGTTTTGACGGAAGGTACGGCGCGAGAGTCTGTTGAAATAAAAAGTGTTTCTTGCCTTCCTCTCGGTCATATTTTAATAATAATGATCTTGCAGCAGCCAGCGTCATCTCACAATACCCTCCGGTACCGTGAATGTCATTTAAGTGACGTCTTGGTGAAGATTGATGATCATCAGGCGTGCTAATTTTTAGGTCTATTTTTTTTAAAAGCCTGGCTCGAGATCGACTGACACACCCCCCGCGGTCGACTGGTAGCTCGCGATTGACGTAATGGGCACCCCTGATCTAGTGTATACACATATATATAGTGTATACACACATATATGTATAATCTCTGGAACGGTCTACTTCCCCCTTCTTCGGCTTCTTTTAAGACCCTTCTTAAAACCGATTTTTACTGCTTTAAGTTATATCTTTTAGTCTCTCTGTGTTTACCTGTTTGCCCTTTGTTTTTCAACTGTGGTTGTTTTTAAAGGGCATTATAAACACATTATATATATATATATATTTATATGTATATATACATATATGTATATGTATATGTATGTATGTATATACATATATATATGTATATACATATATATACACACATATATATATGTATATATATATATATGTATATGTATATATATATATATATATATATATATATATATATATATATATATATGTGTATGTATTTGTATTAATATATCTCCATCCATTCTCTAATGGTGCCTATCCCACACATTTTAAAGTGTACCTTCATAGCTGAAAAGATGTTCCTCTATCGTGTGTCCTCACTGGGTTAGGGTTAGGCTAACCCTAACACATGACATCATACAACAAAGCAGGATGAAGTACATTAATTCTTCCTGCATGTAGTCATTGACTACCACTAGATAGCAGTGTTGACCTAGCTAAGTCTTTGCACTGCTTGCGCACATACACACTGTAGCCTATTAAGAGGGCTTTAAATGAGGCCTAACGTGTCTTTTGTCCACCAGGTATGCCATCCCCCCAGAGCATGGGAAAAGACTGGAACGTCTGGCTACTGGTACGTTTGCATTTGTGTTGGGTGGTCTTTGGAAAGGAAGGGACGGGGGAGGGGGGACCTATTGCGGAACAGTCTATATATACCCCTACTTAAGGACGGGTACCGTTCACATTTGAACCCAGGTACCTGGGATTTGATACTGGTACTCCACTCTACTCATTTCTGTTACTTTTGTTAATAGATGATATTGCTTAATAATGAATTGTATTTTTTTATTGTGACATTTAAAAAGGGGCAGTTTATGTTCCATTCATATATATATATATATATATATATATATATATATATATATATACATATATATATATATATATATATATATATATATATATATACATATATATATGTGTGTGTGTATGTATGTATATATATGTATATATATATACATATATATATGTACGTATGTATATATATGTATATATATACATGAATATATGTATGTATATATATGTATGTATATATATACATATATACATGTATATATATATATATACATTTATATATGTAAACATATATATAAGTATATATGTATATCTGTATGTACGGTATATATAAATAAGTGAATATCTTTTTGCGTATGAGTATATATGTATACATATGTTTGTGTGTGTGCATATATGTATACACATTTGTTTTCTTTATTTTCATGACTATTTACATTGTAGATTACATTTCTGAGTCCTATTTGCAAGTATTATAGTAAACCTTGCATATAGTTGCAACTCCATGACAGTAGATGGCAGTAGTGTATGGACTAAGCCGAATGAACAGGCCAAACTTATGTTGCGCCCTACAAAGTGAGTTTTGTACTTATTACACACTTGCTAATGGATTGTGACGTGCATCCACGTCGCAGTATTCATCACCAAACTTGGAGGTGTTGAAATGGCCCTTTTAAAATTGCTAATGCTAATCAGTAGCATGTGTATGGCACAGCCAATGTGAACTAGCATGGAGCTAGCACGTTTTGGAAGAGTGGAGCCTTGTTTTATGTTGAAGCGTCGCTTTTTGGGCGGTGGAAGATTGCATGCAACATTGCCTCTCTGAGTGCTGTTTGAGCGGTTGTTTCCTCGCCAGGTGTTTAGTAAAGTAAAGTAAAACTGACTGTAGACAATTTCAGTTTGAAGTAATTAAGCATACTTTGTGTTGAATTCTCCTTTTGTGTGTTTTATCAGGGTTCTTCCCGAATAGCTTCAAGGGATGTGAGGCTTTCCTCCGTCACAAGATGACTCTCATTTCTCCCTCCGTGCTGAAAAAGTACGGCATTCCCTTTGATAAGGTTAGCCTTTCACCTCTTTTTTTTTTAAATGTTTTTTTTTTGACTTTGTGCTCCTCTTTTTGCCATTCAAATTCCTCCAATGTATGAACTTGGCTTTGGCTTACTGTGACAGGATGCAGCAAAGGCTCATTTTCCTTTCCCATTTGTCACCAAAAAGCTGGGTTTTCTTCCCTCCCTCTTGTCTGGCACACTTGCAGATGACGCAGGAGGCGGGAGAGTTCATGGTCACCTTTCCCTACGGCTACCATGCGGGCTTCAACCACGGCTTCAACTGTGCCGAGTCCACAAACTTTGCAACTCTGCGCTGGATAGACTACGGCAAAAATGCCACACAGGTATCAGTCTGCTGTTTCATGCTTCATCTTTTCCTAAATTTTCTTAACATAACTGGGGGTGTTTTTTTTTTTTTACTCAACTGCAGATAGGGCTAGGCATCCAGTATGAGTTGAATGTTATTTTTTAATAATTTATTTGGGCATATTTTATGGTCATTAATCAAGAAAATGTGCTATTCCAGTAAAAAACTGAATATTTTCTTCTAACCAGTTATTTATGTTTTATTTGGCACTGCTAACACTTTACACCAGGGGTATAGGGACAGCGTGGGGCTGTTGGGAGAGTGCAACCTGAGGGTTTTTGGTTTGATCCCCAGCTTCCACCAACCTCGTCACGTTCGTTGCGTCTTTGAGCAAGACACTTCACCCTTGCTCCTAATGGGTCGTTGCCAGGTTTAAACACCGAACTATCTATTTACCATGAATTGATTAACGTGGACCCCGACTTAAACAAGTTGAAAAACTTATTCGGGTGTTACCATTTAGTGGTCATTTGTACGTAGTATGTGCAATCTACTAATAAAAGTTTCAATCAATCAATCAATCAATCAATCAAAATCTATTAAAGGAGACAAGAAGCAAGGAGTCAGGCAGAGTCAGAGTTCAATTTAGCTCATGAGGAGAACGCATGGAGCTGCACAGATCCTACGCTCTGAGGTACAGCTCCCGTGCTCCTTTATTTATTCAGGAGTTCCCGAGTTAACATCACCGAGGCTGCCTCCAAAGGGAGTGGTCACACATATCATGCAAAGCAGCTCCAGTATGCACAATCCGTGACGTAATGTGCTGGGGCTTATGATTTCGTCTTGTCTCTTCTTCGTCTGCCTGCTGTCGTCTTATATTCGTTGAGGTACTGTTAGCGGGCTAAAACAAAGATAAGATCTGCCTCGAGGCCACCCCTCAAATGCCGTGGAAGATTACAAGTTGTGTGCCCTTGCACAGATAGAAAAGTACAACTTGAGCACAATAGATAATAATTATAGCAACGGCCTTTAGGCATAAGAGTTGTGAGATAACTTACAGGGTAGATAGTTATTCTAACAGTCGTGGTTAGCATCTTGTATGGCAGCTCCCGCCATCAGTGTGTGAATGGGTGAATGTGGAAACAGTGTCAAAGTGCTTTGAGTACGTTTAAAGGTAAAAAGCGCTATACAAGTATAACCCATTTATTGTTTATCACATGAAACTCGTTTTTATTAAAGGCCACATTGGAGTTATGGCTCTATATATGAATGTCAAAGATTCGCCTCACGGTAAGGTTCCTCAATTGCCTGTCCATTGGATATTACCGTACTCTACGGACTAGAGGGCGCACCGGTTTGTTTTTCCACATATTAGCAGCACCGGACTATAAGCCGCAGATATATACTTTGTGAATTTTTTTTTATTAAGGTGGAAGAGATTTTAGTAATATTTTGATTTAGCTAAGGTAAGCATGCGTTTATAAGTTATTAAACTATCACTCAATGCTTGATGGTGCACCTCAAGTTTAGTCGTGCGCCATTTGCGTTCCAGCTTTCTACATGATAGTTTCTGAGCTCTAGTTTCTTCTGTAAACCACGGGGTATGCTTTTTTGGAGCCTTTTTTAACTTTAGCGGTGCTATGTTATCAATGGTTTCGCGCAGAGCGTTGTTAAAGTTCTTAGTGAGGTTATCAATAGAGCTCACATACTTTGGGAATGGGGCCATTACCGAGGGCAGTAGGTCAGCAAGAGTTGTCGTTGTGGCCGTATTAATGTTGCGGCTGCTATAGCAGTTATTATTATTATTAGTTTGACGAACATGCATCTGAACCTCGAATTTTATAAGGTAATGACAATATTTTAATATACGGGAGTGTCGTAACTTTGGAAACGGTGATACCCCTGACAAGCACTAGGTCTATCGTATTACCGTTGCAATGCATGGGTTGATTTATTATTTGTGTAAGACCACAGCTATCAATTATAGTCTGGAGCGCTACGCACGGTGGGTCTGATGGGGTATTCATATGGATATTTAAAGTCCTCCATTATAATTATATTATCGACGTGCGTCACTAGATCAGCAACAAACTCTGAGAATTAATTGATAAAGTCCGAATAGGGCCCTGGGGGGCGGTAGATAACAGCCAGGTATAGAGGCAGCGGTGTGACAGACCTCATAGTAAGCACCTCAAACGATTTATATTTATTATTTATGTTAGGACTAAGGTTAAAGATTTCTTTGTATATTAGTGCGACCTCCCCACCCCTTTTAAGGGGACGGGCAATATGCGCATATGTATAGTTAGGAGGAGATTACTCATTTAGCGCAAAAAAGTCGAATACATACGAGTAGAAATGCTATGGACGAGTAGAAATGCTATGGACGGCTACAAGTCCGAATGGCACTTGTACTTCCGGTTGAAAGCTCAGTCTAAACATTAGGGCAATGCAGCACCTACAGTGTGAGAACTCGGTAAAAGATGGCCCCTTAACGCAAATAATAACACACCTTTTCAGTGTTTTTGCTTGTTTTTAAAAAAAAAAAAAAAACTACCGAATTTTTCGGAATGCCGAAAACGCATAATAAAGAAGGAACAAAAAAACATATGTAAGTCGCACTGGAGTATAAGTCACATTTTTGGGGGAAATTTATTTGATAAAACCCAACACCAAGAATAGAAATTTGAAAGGCAATTTAAAATAAATAAAGAATAGTGAACAACAGGCTGAATAAATGTACAATATATGACGCATAAATAACCAACTGAGAAGGTGCCTGGTATGTTAATGTAACATATTATGGTAAGAGTCATTCAAATAACTAACATATAGAACATGCTATACGTTTACCAATCAATCTGTCACTCCTAATCGATAAATCCCATGAAATCTTATACGTCTAGTCTCTTACGTGAATGCGCTAAATAATATTACTTGATATTTTACGGTAATGTGTTAATATTTTCACACATAAATCGTTTACTGAGTTTAAGTCGCACCCCTGGCCAAACTATGAAAGAAAACTGCGACTTATAGTCCGAAAAATATGGTATTTGCATTATGACCATCAGCGAAGAAAACTCAATTAATTTTCAGCAGAATTTTATAAACCGCAGGGTTCAAAGTGTATCAAAAAAGTTGCGGCTTATGGTCCGGGATTTACTGGATTTTTTTTTATTTTAATTTTTTACATTTACTGTTTAAAAAAAGACTATAAATTTTACAAAAAGAAAGTTTAGTTTCCAGAATTGCACCGTGATTTTTGCAGAAAGCTTTTCTAAATTGGAAAAAAATTATGTTTTCACAATAAAATTATGGCCTTTTCATTGTAAAAACATACGGTTGTTTTTTCAGTGTATTACTCTAAATGGAAAAAACAAAACCACATTTTTTTTAACGGTTAGACTATAAAATGATAATATAAAATATATTGCCATTTTCAATGTACAATTTTATGGATGATTAAATAAATTATTTTGAGGTATTTATTTTTATTTGAACAAAAATAATTTTGCATGTAAGTTTAAAATATTTTTTTTCCAGTCAAAATGGAGGTAGATATGTTGTGCTTTATTGACGCCTATTATTTGCAGGCCAGGTCAAAAGATGCCTTGAGTTTGACACCTTCCTTCCCTCGCAGTGCACTTGCAGTAAGGACATGGTGAAAATATCCATGGAGCCATTTGTCAAGCGCTTTCAGCCTGACCGCTATGGCATCTGGATGCTGGGCAAAGACCCCACGGCCATTGACCACACGCTCGCCACTCCCAGTACCACACCTGAGCTGCAGAGCTGGTTGCAGAGGCGCTGCAGGACAAAGTCCTCCAATAAGAGGTATTGTGTTATTCTCTTTATTTATTGCCTCTATGATATTGATAGTAGGTCATATTTGGACAGGTGACACTAGGATTCAACAGATTTACCCATCGATTGTATATCACGTGCCTCTCTTTATAGCATGACATGACACAGACATGGCAGGGGGAGACCTTTGGATGTTGCTTCACAGCACACTTAAATAAGATGGACTTGTTTATCCCGCAGTGGTCAAATGATGTGGTGCAGTGCAGACACACACAGTCCACAAGAAAATAAGGTCAAAAAGTCATGAAATGAGGAGGGAAAACAAAGAACATAAAAAACTTTGAAAGAGCACAGAGGTGCCACATCTACATACAGCTACACAAGTAAAACACAATAAATAATGCCTATCCAAACACCACGCGCTAAACAGTGTGTGCTAAAACAACAACTAACATAGTATGAGTGGGTGTGTTGTTTGAGATCTAGTAAGACTGCGTGTGCAATTGAAATCAATCAATCAATCAATCAATCCACTTTATTTATATAGCACATTTAAACAACAATAATGTTTCCAAAGTGCTGCACAGCCATGTTAAAAACAATATTAAAAACAATATTATACTCCACCAATGACTGAATAAAAACAAAAAATAAATAAATATAAAACCAATATAATAACAATATAAAAATAAATAAGATTAAAAACAATTTTAAAGGGTAAAATCAATTAAAACAGTAAAATAAAAATCAAAGTGTATGAAAAAAACACAGAGGACAACAGAGGACCATACAACTCACGTAATGTTGAAAGCCAAAGAGTAAAAGTGGGTCTTAAGACGAGACTTAAAACATTCCACTGTGGAAGCAGTTTGAACATGGAGAGGCAGAGTGTTCCATAGTTTAGGGCCGACCACAGAGAAGGCCCTGTCTCCCCTGGTCTTAAGTCTGGTCTTGGGCACCACGAGCTGGAACTGGCTCTCGGACCTCAGAGCGCGCGCAGGAGTGTAAAATTGGATGAGGTCCGAGATATACTGAGGTGCCAGTCCATGTAAAGATGTAAAAACAAACAGCAATGATTTAAAATCAATTCTAAAATGAACAGGGAGCCAGTGCAAACTCTGAAGAATTGGGGTTATATGCTGGCGTTTCCTGGCCCCTGTTAAAAGTCGTTCTGCTGCGTTCTGGACTAACTGCAATCGGGAGAGAGCTTTTTGGCTAATGCCAGCATAAAGTGCATTGCAGTAGTCCAGGCGACTTGAAATAAAAGCATGCACGACTTGTTCAAAAAGGTTAAAAGATAAAAACGGTTTTACCTTTACTAAAAGACGAATATGATAAAAACACGATTTTAAAACGCCAAAGTGGTGCAGAACCCTTTATAGGGTGGTCCCCATACCAATATTTTGGTACCGGTACCAAAATGTATTTTCATACTTTTCTAACTAAAGGGGACCAAAAAAAATGTCATTATTCTCTTTATTCTAACAAAACATGTTAGAATTAAAGCTGCAAGCAGTGATAGATGGGACCGAGTATATATGGAAGTGGCGGAGGAGAAGGAAGTCTGGGCTTCCCAGATATAAGTTAGAACAACACACTACTTTGTATTATATTGTAGTTTTTACCTTGCATAACGTGTCTACTGACAGATATAAGTTAGACTATACACTACTTTTTATTAGAAATGTTGTTGTTTTTACCTTCCATAATGTATCTACTGACAGATATAAGTTAGAAAAACCCGATGCTAACCGCCCATTGAAAATACATGGGTACAACTAGTAGCTACTATTAGCAAACAGACCTACCAACTCGGCGCATAAAAAGTACAGATGGCCTTACAACACCACAACAGTCAGGCACCATATGTAAGTACCCAAAATAAAGACTCGACATACAAAGAAATTCAACCGGAGCAGAAACATAAGAGGAAACGGGATTAAAACCTGATGCTAATCGCCCATTGAAAATACATGGGTACGGCTAGTAGCTACTATTAGCAAAAAGATAGACTTACCAACTCGGCGTAATATCTTAACATCGACACACTCTCTCGTCGCAACTCTGCCCTGATGGTCGGCACTTATAAGTTTACAATTAGTTGTAAAATGTTGGACGGTTGTTTTTACGATATGCAGGCAAACGACAACTTTAAAACATAGCTACGGCACCTGGCAGCCATCTTGGTATAGACGATCACAGCCACTCCCTCACGAATGTTGGAGCGTTAGCACCAGCGGCAGACGGTACGGAAAAAAAAGAAGAAAAAAAACGTCTCCCTCACTGTGTCTGCGCACGGCGGCCATCTTTGAAATGGTTTTCAGCGCAGCGGTTCTTTGAAGGCTGATAAATTCATAACCGTAGCAGTAATTAAACTCTTTCATCAACTTTTAATCAGAAGGGTTCAATCTCTCTCCTGTGGTAGTTTGAAGCCGACACAACAAACGCGCTCAGAGGAGGTAATGTTTGAAAAAAGGTGACCAGTTTTTACAAAACTTTTGTTTTGAAGAGGGAATTGCAAACTTCCTGTTGATTTTTGCTGGGGCTTGGCAATATATGAAATGTAGGTCTAAGTGAGACCTACATAAAGGTTTGTGTTTCATGTCTCTACAACATTCCTACTGGAAGTTACAGGCAGTTTTGTCTGTGTTTTCTTCCTAGAAGCAGTTTTGTCTGTTTTATTCACAGGGGGCGCTAGAGCGCAATTTTGAGTTTTGGGGTTAGGTTTTTTGATTAGATCGCAATTTTCGACAGTCTTGATATGTGTGTCCAATTTGGTGAGTTTTGAAACATGTTAAGGGGGTAAAATTACAGCTCAAACAGGCATAGGTGAGTGTTTTTACAAAACTTTTGTTTTGAAGGGGAAATTGCAAACTTCCTGTTGATTTTTGCTGAAGGATGTCACTGTATGAAATATAGGTCTAAGTGAGACCTACATAGAGGTTTTTGTTTCATGTCGCTACGACATTCCTACCAGAAGTTACAGGCAGTTTTGTCTGTTTTCTTCCTAGGGGGCGCTAGAGCACAATGTTTAGTTTTGGGGTTAGGTTTTTTTGGGTAAATCACAATGATCGCCAGTCCTAATGTGTGTGTCATATTTGGTGAGTTTTGAAGCATTTTAAGGGGGTCAAATTACAGCTCAAAGCTGCAGAATAATAAGAAAAAACGAAAGAGAATAAAACGCTAGAAATTCAATAGGGTCTTCTGTCCCAAAGGGACATTCGGTCCCTAATAAAGACAATGATATATCCATTGTATTCTTTATATCGCCCAGCCCTAACTTAAACTTAAATCCTTCCTGTTAGTTCTGTATTGAGACTTATATTCTGAATGGGACTGTTTCTTCTCACACCCAGCACCTGCCACTCCCGCATGCGCTCCAAGCGTCTGAGGACCACAGAGGAGCCCGTGGCCCTGGATGACGACAGCAAGAGGAAGGGCCTGTGTGGTCCCCCCGGCCCCAAACTGCGACGGCCTGTGGAAGAGGCGGCCTGCGGGTCCGAGGAGGAGCACAAAGGCGGAGGAAGAGAGACAAAAGGCTCTTTACAGCTTCTACAGCTTCCCGGTAAAGCACTAACTTCCACCACAAAGTCTGATACCATAACAATGTATGACAGTGAATTGTGTCCTTCTACCTGTTGTCCAGGTCGTTGCAGGCAGATGTGTGTGGTCAAAGTCAACCGAGTACAGAGCAACAGTTTGGGCTTCTCTAACACCGATCCCAAAATCTCTCAGTCTGATCCTGCCTCCACAGCAAAGCAGGACTTGAAGGCCAAGTCTAACTCTGATAATGACCCTCAACACCTGTCTAGCTCGGAACCTCGGACTACCGAAGGACTCAGAGATTGGTGTGAGCCAACTCCAATGCACATAGGAGTCAACAAGTCGACGTGTCGCTCTCCTCAACCACAAGACCTCTTAATTCCTCAGGACTTCTCAACTCGGGACACTGGACTCGTGTCCTCAAGCACCTCCACTGAGATAGGAATGGATTCTGACGCATCAAAGCCTTTGAGTAGCCCAGAACCAAACACTAACATTAACAAAGGATCGGAGAAGTCCCACTCGCTCGACCAAAAACATATCCACCTGGAACCTAAACCGGCGGAGCGAGACTGTCGCGCATCACGTGTCCCACCTCCGTCTGTAGGAAAGCGCGAGGAGAATGTTTGCCCTCCAATGCTACAAAGGAATGCAGTGGAAATGCCCCACCTCACCCCGGAGCCGGCAGATATGTTTGGCATCAGCCACCTCCCGCCAGTCTTGACCCAAGAGATGCCGTCCCTTACACCGGCCGAGGACAGGCCACCTGACGTCCCGCAGTCCAGCCTGCGCACCCACCGCTTTGCACCTGTGCTGCAGCGGGAGACCCCCGCTCCGTCCTCCCAGGAAGCCCAGCTGGAAAAGAGCGACGCTAGGGTTTGTGACAACGACCGGCGTTCAGGTAGATCAGGGAGCGACCTGTCTTGCAAAACTAGTGCGTTCATGTCAAAAACTGATGCGGAAAAGCACAACTTTGGAGAGAGTAGCGCCTCTTACCAGCGAGCTGGGAGCGTTGACCCCCAAATGGAACCGCATTGCGAGCAGGAGCCAACACAAACACAAAGTGCATTCAGTCGAAGCAGTGTTGGCCCTGGTGTGACAGATCCGTCAAGTAACATCAATTACTCCCAATTACAAGCCCACTGTGCTTCCCCCGGCCCACACACAGACCTCAACGATGACCCCAGCAGCATTTGGCGTAACTTCCACTCTCAGAATCCTGCGGTTCTTATCCAAAGCCTCCATTCAAGCCAGCCCTCCGTCTTCACCCACGACGCCATACCTTACACTTTGTGGGCCGAATCCCAGTGCAAAGAGGTCACGCACCTCGAAGACCCGGGCAAAGACCTCCACGAGAGGCAAAAGGGAGACAGCGGACCTCTTACCTGGGCCCAGCTGGAGCCTACCTCGCTAGCCTCCGTCGGTGCTGCTGAGGATGTGGACTTCGGTGAAGGTTCCCTGAGCGGTGAAGCCAGACAACGGGTGCTGATGGGCGACTTTGATGCCGTCGTTTCGCCTCTGCTCATGGACGGAAGACTGCAGGATGGGGCGCCTGACATGGAGGAAGGGGGTTCGGATATAGAGGACGAGAACCGGAGTAGCACCGATGGGGAAGGCAGCAGCGACTCATCTGATGAAAGTGATTCGAGTCGCTTTGATAGTGATGAATCAAGCTTGGAACCTGGAGAGGTTTGTGCTGTGAGTGTCGTCTTTTAAGGCGACCTATTGCTGGGTTGCACATCCGCATTTATTCTCTGACGCTTAATTGATAGGACTGTCAAGCGGTGTTAAAACAAGTGAGTGTACAGTTTGAGCAGAAATTGTGGTATTGCTCTTCTGTTCTTGGCTGTTCCAGTCGGTCTAATAGAGAGATAGGAATGATCTTTCAGAGAGTCACCAAAGAACTGCTTCATAAAGGTCGTAAAGTCAGGAAATAAAAATATCACATTCCTCTTCTTGAGGAATACAATTGGACTGTCTGTAGAGATCACTTTGGAAAATGTTTGATTATTTGATTTGTTTGAGAAACTTTCTCTACTAAATTACTAGTGTTTGAGAGCAGAACTAAACGTAAAGAAATGACAAAGAGATGGCATTAGTTTGTGTTCTTTTGTACTTGCCATGCCTAAAGGCCTACTGAAATTAGATTTTCTTATTTAAACAGGGATAGCAGGTCCATTTTATGTCTTATACTTGATCATTTTGCGATATCGCTATATTTTTGCTGAAAGGATTTAGTAGAGAACCTCGACGATAAAGTTTGCAACTTTTGGTCGCTAATAAAAAAGCCTTGCCTGTACCGGAAGTAGCAGATGATGTCGTGTGACGTCACGGATTGTAAGGACGTCACGGATTGTAAGGATCCTCACATTCTCACATTGTTTATAATCATAGCCACCAGCAGCAACAGCGATTTGGACCGAGAAAGCGACGATTTCCCTATTAATTTGAGCGAGGATGAAAGATTTGTGGATGAGGAAAGTTAGAGTGAAGCACTAGAAAAAAAGAAGAAAAAAAGGCGATGGCAGTGGGAGCGATTCAGATGTTATTAGACACATTTACTAGGATAATTCTGGAAAATCCCTTATCCGCTAATTGTGTTACTAGTGTTTTAGTGAGATTAAATAGTCATACCTGAAAGTCGGAGGGGATTGGTGAACGCCAGTGTCTCTGATGGAACCCATGGAGGAGCCAAGAAAGTCGCAGCTGCCTCTTTGACAGCTGCTGCAGGATGACGCAAGCTCCGCTCATGTCTCCGGTAAGAGCCGACTTAATATCACAATTTTCCCATCCAAAAACTTGCTGGTTGACGTAGAGAAACATGTTCGCTTGACCGCTCTGTGTTAAAACTTCACAACAAACAAAGAAACACCGGCTGTGTTTCGGTGCTAAAGACAGCTGCAATCCACCGCTTTCCACCAACAGCATTCTTCTTTATAGTCTCCATTATTAATTGAACAAATTGCAAAAGATACAGCAACACAGTTGTCCAAAATACTGTGTAATTATGCGATTAAAGCAGACGACTTTTAGCCGTGAGTGGTGCTGGGATAAAATGTCAGCTCCAACCAATAACGTCACAAGCACGCGTCAACATAAGCGTCATCATTCCGCGACGTTTTCAACAGGACACATCGCGGGAAATTTAAAATTGCAATTTAGTAAACTAAACCGGCCATATTGGCACGTGTTGCAATGTTAAGATTTCATCATTGATATATAAACTATCAGACTGCATGGTTGGTAGTAGTGGGTTTCAGTAGGCCTTTAAATATAACTAGAAGAAATAAACTAACATCATGTTAAGTCCTAGTAATAAAAATTGTGATTGTTTTCTTTGTCCATTTTCATGCCAAATTAAAACCTTAGTTGGTGCTTTATTGGACACGGATGGCCACATTATAGCAATTTGGTGCTATTTGTTAGCAACAAGAAAAAAATCCTTCATAGTATTATTAAGGTAGATGAATAAGTAAATACAGTGAATCTTGATATCGCTAGCAAACATTGCTGAACAACAGGGACATCTACAGCTAAATAATGAGACTAAATATTAACTTCACAGCATAAGAATGAATTGTAGATGAGACTAATATTTGTAGCGGGAAATCAACTGCAATCAAACTTACTGGCTTCTCATTAGCATCACGGTCCGAGCACTCGTTATGTCAATCAAATACGTTACTTAGCGATACACTAACAAGTCCAACTTTGTCTTTCACCCAATCTTTCCTTCTCTGAATCCTTGTGTCAAAGGAAGTGAGGTTGAGGTAATGACGAATGGTTTAAATCTTTCAAAAATGATTTGTTCTTTTCTCATTTTAAATATATATATAAAAAAATACGTCAACATAAGCCCAAAAATGTAAACAAACAGTAACCTGCAACCGGGAAGTGCCTGTAGGTCACGTGATCGCAACCCAGCAATACAAGAAGTGTGTACTTGCCCTCACCCACCTTCCTGTTCATGCCAGTACCCTGCCCTGACTGCCAAGAGGATCACTAAGAGCTGGCGTCACCCACTCAGGAAACCCACCACAAGGGCTGTACCCACCGCAGTGAAACGTCAGGCTGTCAGCGATGATGGTGGGTACACACACACACACACACACACACACACACACACACACACACACACACACACACACACACGCACACACACACACACACACACACACACACACACACACACACACACTCGTATTTAAAAATGCCTACCTCTTTAGGACCAGCTTTTCTAGATATATAAAAATATGTATTTACAACATGAATAATATATTCATACTATGCAAATATAAAAAATATAAGTTTTTCGGTCTGTGTACCTTCCGTTCATTCTATTTCCAATTCTGGAACACAAATCAAAAAAAGTTAGGGCTGTTTTTCAATTTTGATGGCAGATTTGAAAACAAACAAAAAAAAAAAGGTTGATTTTCATTCAAATGTAGGCATAAAATTAGATATTGTGCTGTTTTCCTTTTATGGATTTGTATTTTTCCAGATAAACACAAACATCAATTCTTTAGTCCTATTGTTGTTTTTAAAAAGTGTTATTCAATTGTTGTCCAACTTTTGTTTCAGAAATAAAAATAGAAAAAATGGCCCAAAATCAGTTTTTCGATTTGAGAATTCGAAATCAAATGAACGGGAGGTACATGGACCCTTGTAGTTAATTATTATTTTTTGGAATTTTATGTTTGTAATTGGTTTTTAATCTTCATTATTTACTTGGGACCACCCTCGTTTTGATAGATGTCACAACAAATATGACATTTCCTATTAGATGCAATGTAATTGGGAGCATGATTTATGTCATCACTTGTTCACACCTCCTCCTATGGAAGATACTTTTCCTTCTTCATGTCTCAAGAAGGGTAGTAATACAAGAACCCCCCCCCACACACACACACAGTTGATTGAGAGGTAGTGTTGAGGTTTCACCTCAGACAGTGACATGTGAGCCAATAGGCGTTCAGTGTGGTGTGGTTGCACAGCGGGTGGCACCCAGCCAGGAGTCGTTTGCCTTCCGTGGAGGATGGCAGTGAACCGGAAGACAAGTTGGATTACACGACCACAACTCGTTATTCAGCATCAACGACATAATAGTACTTTGCCTGTTTAGGTAGCGCGGCAGTGAAGAAAATGACATCCGTAGCGGATTGACTTTGTGGTAACAGGAGAACAAGAAAGTCATGTCAAGTAGTGTTTGTGTTGCTCACTTCTCCTTTTTCACATTTTATGTCTCCCCCTCCCCCTCAAATGATCCGTCTGACGTCAATGTGCACATTAAGCCAAAAAGATTTAGCTCTCTGGCCCATTATAATAAAATAGCATTGTGATAGATACTCCATTTGTTTTTATGGTTTAGAAGCCTGAGGGCGCTGCACCATCCACACACTCACATCTCCATGTTGCTGCTGAAGGATCAATCATCTTCACTTCTTCACCGTGAAATTACCTTCTTTTATGACCACAGTGTTGTTGTGTAAATGTTTTCCCGCATTTGTCACCCTCTTATGGATAAGATGCCACTTAGCGGCACATATTTTTACATACAACCTTATGTGCTCAAACTGAAAAGATTATTTTTTTATTTAGCCTTTATTTAACCAAGGAAGACATGACCAAGAGGGCAGCAGCAAGGTTACATTAAAAACAGTAAATAACACATAAAAATTTAAATTTACAACATTAAAACTTGCTCATATGACACATGTGCATACAGACAAGGTAGACTGCATTTTTTTCACGGAAGCGTCTAACTCATTCAATGTAAGAAGGCTTTGAAGTTGAATATTCGATTGTAGGTTATTCCAAGCTTTCGGTGCTGAAAGCCTAAATGCTTTCTTGCCCAGTTCAGTTCTTACTTTGGGGACGACACATTGCAGAACATTCATTGAAGGAAGATTGTGACTTCCTTGTTTCTTTGTTAAAACACAAGACGGATAGGATGGAGTGATACCCAGAATGCTTTTGTAGCTGAACACAAACCATTGTTCGAGGCGTGAAGCACGTAAAGATGTCCAGTTAACTATTGAGTACAACACACGATGGTGAGTAAGTGGAGCGCAGTTGGTGATGAATCTCAGTGCCCAATGAATACAGTGGAACCTTGATATACAAACTTAAATGGTTCTTTAGCGTAAACGAAATGATGGTATAGTGAGGCGGAGTCAATGTAAACATCAATCATTGGTTCTAGCCTCCACAAAAGTCCCTATTTTAGTTAAAAAAACTGCACAGTTTGAAGACACTTTGATGTGTATGTATATATGTGTGTATATACAGTGGTGGTCAAAAGTGTACATACACTTGTAAAGAACATCATGTCATGGCTGTCTTGAGTTTCCAATCATTTCTACAACTCTTAGTTTTTTTGTGATGTAGTGATTGGAGCACATACTTGCTCACGAAAACATTCATGAAGATTGCTTCTTTTATGAATTTATTATGTGAATTCTCCTTGCCCACTGGGTGTGAGTTTTCCTTGCCCTTATGTGGGTTCTTCCGAGGATGTCGTAGTCGTAGTGGTTTGTACAGTCCTTTGAGACATTTGTGGCTCTACTGTCACAAGGTGTAGGTGACGAACCCCAAGATGCAGAGAAAGCAGGCTTGGTGCAGGAAAACATAATTTAATGTTCAAAAATTAATGCAAAAAAACAAACCAGGAACTCGGAGAAAGTAGACAGGAAAACAGGAACTAGAAGACACATAACAGCTACAATAACAGCGGCAATGACAAGTCGTAATGACAATACTCCAGCTCTGATTGGAGGACAAAGCAGGTTTAAGTAGCATCTGGCTGATTGACACCAGGTGTGGCCAGGTGCCAATCAGTCGCAGCCCAGGGAAAACAGCGCTCAGGGAGAAAAGCAGCAAATAACCAAAATAAGAGCGCTTACAGGAAATTAAAGACAGGAAAATCAAAACATAACTAAACTGTCGGTGACAAACCTGACACTACTGAAAATGTGAGGGGCACATAGTGTCACATTTACATGGTAACACGGAAGGATGAATAAAATACAGTAGTAAAATATACCTTTAAAGAAGTGCAGAATATATCAGCTAAAATACTCCAATGTAAACAAAGGATAACACAAGAAATAAAAAACAATAAACAGGCCACTGTGGGATATTTTCCGGTCTCATCACAATTAAAAGACTTGCTAAGGAAATGAGACCTCTTTGCTGATAAAAATCTGTAGTTAACTGAAGGCTAAAATGCTCAAAGGCCAGCTTAGCGGTTGTCCAGCCAGACGGTGAGACTGAGCGTTTGGACACATTTTAAGTTTGTGAGCTCTAAGGCAGGCTGACAAGGTACGACAATTGTGGAAATGAACTGTAAAAAGATTGTGACCTAGGGCCCCGCCTCTTCAAAATGGACGTACCTGTGGTGACAGGGAGTGGTGGAGCGCAACACGAAATGAATGAATGAATGAAACGCCCAGACATAATTTGCACACTTGGCATATTTGGGGCAATGTAAAAGTTTGCAAACCAAAAAGTACACAAATAGAGGCGTTTGGTGAGTGGAGGTTTCACTTTATCCCCAATGTGATTGATGTTAAAATGCCCCCACCTAGAACCCCCTGAAGCCAGCCTCGCAGAGGAGGAGGAGGAGGCGGAGGAGGAGGAGGAGCCAGAGATGGATGCGTGGGCGAGGCCGCTGATCCACCTGTGGCAGAACAGGAAGAGTTGCTTCACAGCCGAGAGGGAATACAACGCTCACGCCGCCAGCCTCCAACCGCATTGTGCCGTCTGCACGCTTTTCATGCCCTACTGTCAGGTGAGATACCTGCACGCTCTACCATGCCCTACTGTCACGTGAGATACCTGCACGCTCTAGTTTCAAACACTGATGACATCTATTAAACAGACAGTAAGCAAGAAATCATGCAGAGACAGAGTTCAATTTGGCTCAATGAGGAGAGACGTGTTTTTGTGCTGTATTCTAGTTACAGATCCAAACTACGTTCTAAAAGTACAGCCCGCGTGCTTCCTTAATTTATTTGGAAGGTCCCTTTTACATCACTGAAGGTGACGCTGAGGGAAGGGGGTAATCTTGACAACTCCAGTTAGGCACAATATATCCATCCATCCATTTTCTACCGCTTATTCCCTTTGGGGTCGCGGGGGGCGCTGGTGCCTATCTCAGCTACAATCGGGCGGAAGGCGGCGTATACCCTGGACAAGTCGCTGGGCCAACACAGATAGACAGACAACATTCACACTCACATTCACACACTAGGGCCAATTTAGTGTTGCCAATTAACCTATCCCCAGGCGCATGTCTTTCGAAGTGGGAGGAAGCCGGAGTACCCGGAGGGAACCCACGCATTCACGGGGAGAACATGCAAACTCCACACAGAAAGATCCCAAGCCCGGGATTGAACCCTGACTACTCAGGACCTTCGTATTGTGAGGCAGACGCACTTACCCCTCTGCCACCGTGAAGCCCGGCACAATATATGTTTATACAAAAATGCAAATGTGTTGACGCCGGTGCTATCGCCCCATCTCTGCTTTGTCTGCGTCCCGGTACCCGATGTTCGGCCTTGGCAGTCACCAGGCCGAGTCAGGATACAACACTGATAGAGATGGCTGGCAATCTTTTGGACTGGACAGATACAAAAATACAGATAATAACTATAGCAATGGCCCTTAAGCATAAAGTTGTGTGATAATATATATATACATGATTATTCTAACGATGCCCTACTTACTGTCAGGTAAGATACCTGCATGCTGTATCATGCCCTACTGTCAGATAAAGATGACCTTTTAGGAGCATCCGCCAGTGCGTGCCTTGATGACAAGCTGGCCACCATGAATTAGCACATTAGCAGGCCTTAAATATGGCTGTGCTCTCTGACCTCTGGTTACTCGGCTGATAATGGAGAAATCAATAGGCACACATCACTTTGTGTCCCACTTAATAGTTTCACCCTCAAGCCGCTGACGGAGAGGATTTATTTCACACAGGGAGGTGGTGGTGGTGGTGGTGTTGTTCTAGGTGGGCAGTCATTCTGATCCTATCTGCAGCATGGATGGACATCAAAAACATGACTCCCATATAGGCTGGTCCCCATACCAATATTTTGGTACCAAAATGTATGTAGATACTTTTGTAAATAAAGGGCACCACAAAAAATTTATTTATTGTCTTTTAATTTTAACAGTCAGCAGAGACCAATCCTTGCTGTACACAGTTTAGATGGTTCCTTGCTTCCCCCTCCTGAGGTGGCGTATGGTCTTCCAAAACAGCTTTGGTGTCGCCCGATAGTCCTTCTCCATGGATTCCCCGAACTGCTCCCACACCTCTGCTTAGCCTCTTCCACAGCCACGGCAACTGCCCCTTGGGCCTGTTGGTACCTTGCACCTGCCTCCGGAGTCCCCTGGTATAACGTACCCTGATTGGACTCCTTCTTCAGTCGGATGGCTTCCCTGCCGTATGGTCTTCCAGAACAGCTTTGGTGCCACCCGATAGTCCTTCTCCATGGATTCCCCGAACTGCTCCCACACCTCTGCTTAGTCTCGTCCACAGCCACAGCAACTGCCCTTCGGGCCTGTTGGTACCTTGCAACTGCCTCCGGAGTCCCCTGGTATAACATACCCTGGTAGGACTCCTTCTTCAGTCGGACGGCTTCCCTGACCACCGCTGTCCACCATGGTGTTCGAGGGTTACCGCCCCTCGAGGCAACTCAGACTTTCTGGCTACAACTCGCAGCTACAGCCTTAGCAATAGAGGTTTTGAACATTGCCCATTCCTGTTCAATGTCCCCAACCTCCACAGAGATGGTAGAGAAGTCTCGCCGGAGGTAGGAGTTGAAGTCCCTCCGGACAGAGGATTACCCCGAACGTTCCCAGTTCCCCCGCACTACACGTTTGGGTTTGCCAGATCTGTCCAGAGGTTTCCCCCCACCATCTGACCCAACTCACTACCAAATGGTGATCAGTTGACAGTTCAGCCCCTCTCTTCACCCGAGTGCCCAAAATATATGGCCCCATATCAGCTGATATGATTACAAAATCGATCTTTGATCTTTGGCCTAGGGTGCTCTGGTACCAGGTACACTTATGAGCATCCTTATGCTTGAACATGGTGTTTATTATCGCAAGGCCATGGATAGCACAGAAGTCCAATAACAATTCACCACTCAGGTTCAGATCAGGTAGACCATTCCTCTCAATCACGGGCCGGGTAACACATCCTCTTTTAGTTTGGTTCATGGGGGGTATCGTAACCCTGATTTGGGGGGGGGCATTCGGGTGCTACACCTTGCCCAAGGGTGATCCATAATGTGATACACATAGCCTTTGTGTATGCAGTAATAATGTAGTATTAGTGTGTTAACTTATGTGTATGCAGTAATAATGTAGTATTAGTGTGTTAACTTATGTGTATGCAGTAATAATGCAGTATGAGTGTTAACTTATGTGTATGCAGTACAGCAATGTAATAGCTTCTTTGCATACTCTCATTATTGCTGCTAAATTCATGCATTATGACTTTTCCACATAAAAAGCCAGAAATCCAATGTCCTAGTTTCCATCAGGGATAATTGCCACATTGTTATTGTCTCATCGAAGAACCATTTCTGTACTTTGCCAGCTGCTAAAATAACATTTAATTGCGAGGAAAGAGGGGAATTATTTGATTATCCAGGCAGAACATGACAGGTTGATGTTTTATTTCAGGGGGAAGACAAAGCGGAGGACACGTCTCCCATGGAAGGCACTGCGAGTGCTTACCGGGGTCCCAGGAAGAGCAGGCCCCTGATCCCGGAGATCTGCTTCTCCTTTCGTGAACAAAACTGCCCCCCAACTCCCACCAACCCTCTGCTGCAGGAAGATGGCACCTCTCTTCTGCTGTGCTGCAGGGGATGCTGCCTTCAAGTGCACGCAAGTACGTACACGCTCCCTCGCCCTAGTAGCCCGCTAAAGCGTTGCCAGCTGAAGTAGACTCCAACATTGGAGGACTTTACAGCAGGGCTGTCAAACACCCTGAAAAACAATATGTATTGCAATCATTAGGGCTGCCCTCAATGTTTCTGAACATTAAAGTATTAAAAATAAGTCCTATATTAAAAAAAAAACAACAACACCATTGAAGTTGGCTTGTTGATAAGTCAATATACAAATCTTTTTCAACTTATATTCAATTTAATAGACTGCAAAGCCAAAGTACTTAGGTTTCTAACTGGAAAACAAATTTTTTTGCTAATATTAGCTCATTTGGAATTTAATGCTTGCAGCATGTTTAAAAAAAGCTGGCACAAGTGGCAAAAAAGAGCGAGGAAGTTGAGGAATGCTCATCAAAGACTTATTTGGAAGATCCCACAGGTGAACAGGCTAATTGGGAACGGGTGGGTGCCATGATTGGCTATAAAAGCAGCTTCCATTTAATGCTCACTCTTTTACAAACAAGGACGGGCGAGGGTCACCACTTTGTCAACAAATGCCTGAGCAAATTGTTTAAGAACAACATTTCTCAAGCAGCTATTGTAAGGAATTTAGGGATTTCACCATATATGCTTCATAATATCATCAAAATGTTTAGAGAATGTGGAGTAATCACTGCATGTAAGCCATGATATTACGCACCTTGGATCCCCTTAGGCGCTACTGCATCAAAAAGCCACATCAGTGTTTAGAAAATAAAGACTAAAACCGTCTACAACCAACGCTAGCAATAGTTATACTGGTGAAAATAAGTAGAGCATGCTTAGCAGCCTAATAATGTACACCCAAAACTAAAGACGAGACATTTGACCAAGTTATGTATACACGCTACTGTTTCAAACTTTTCAAACGTTTTATTGGTTTGCAGATAAAACTTTTTGGACCAGTTAGGTGGAGTTGCATTTTTCATACGGCACACCAAAGAATATATAACGGAGCACTAGTGTGCACAGTGGTTGAAAAACACTGCTCTAACTTAACACATTTTACACAGAAATGAGGCTATTTTCAGGAAGAAATATGTCATTCCTGCATACCATATAACAACAATCATATGGTTATTGTCAGTACTATAAGAAAACAAAGACTAAAACCAACTACAACCAAAGCTAGCAATAATTATACTGGGGAAAATATCCTTAGCAGCCTAATGTACGCTCAAAACTAAAGAGGAGACATTTTACCAAGATATGCCTATAGACTACTGTTTTAAACCTTTCAAACTTTTATTAGTTTTCAAACCATATTTTTTTGACCAGTTAGGTGGAGTTGTATCATTTCCCATGACACACCACTGAAAAACACTAGCCTAAATGACCCAAAAGGCTCCCACTCAAAGTGTAAAAAATCAGTCATACATCAATATATATTATTTATACTTTCAACACTTGCATCTCTAAATCAACTTTATATTTAACTGTTGATTATATGTTTTATTATTTTTCTAGCAGTGATTGTTTTAAAGATAAAAACAACCAGCTTATTTCATCTATTTTTCATGAGTTGAACTGAAAGATGTACAACTTTTACTCTATACATAAGACCTATTCTTCTCAAATGTTGTTTATCAATTTGTGTTAGTGAGCATTTCTTCCACGTGGTTTGCAATTCTAAGGCCAGCTGGATGTACTGCTAATATTGCAACATTTTCACATAACATTACACCAGTTTGCTCTTTTTCGTCACCTTTTTCGTAATGGTATTTTTCAAATTTGCACATGTTAAAAATGAGCTTTAGGCCCTAATTGGCCCCTGGGCCGCCCTTTGGCACCCCTGCTGATGAACAGCATGCCACCAGCGCCACTCAGGGACATCCTTCGCCTTCTCCATAGTGTGCTTACTTTCGAGAGTGTCAGAGGGTTTATTCCTTTCTTCCCAAAGTTCCACCCCCTTTTGTGTACTTCAAGTTGATAATTTCTCTGGTCGTCGGAAGGAGGGTGCGTGGTGTGTGCACGCCTCCTACATTTCCTGCCCAGAAGCTCCAAGTCTGTTCCAGAAGCCTTCGCACGCACTGAGAGACATACCGAGTCCCTGCGTACGTCACGTGGAACCACAGTACATTATTCAAATCCCTTCAACCGCCATCCAATTCTTCCACAAATCCACACACACACTTAAGCCCCTATTTGGTACACACACACTTTTAAGACCCCTAAATGTGGCCCTGAATCCCCCCGCTTCAAAAAATGACATAGCTTATCCTTAAGTCGCTTTCAATCCTCGCAGTAGCCTTGATCCCGCTTCATCTTTTATTCCGCAGTAAGTGTTATTTATGCAGCGTGTAGGTGCACTACAGTGCTGCACACATGTTTGGTTGCCTTTGTAGTCTGTGTCATCTGACAGACACTGGTGACAAAACCACAAGTGTGGTGTTCCACACATGCTAATGCTGCCTTCTCTCTGGAGACTGTTGTTTGGACTCCGGGAAGGAATGAGAGGTTTGGTGTAGTCTGGTGATGGATAGCAGACACACGTGTTGTGTTGTCAACATTTATTTGTGACTTGTTCAACAATGCACGTTTATTAATAAATAAATGATAAATGGGTTGTACTTGTATTGCGCTTTTCTACCTTTAAGGTACTCAAAGCGCTTTGACACTACTTCCACATTCACCCATTCACACACACATTCACACACTGATGGAGGGAGCTGCCATGCAAGGCGCTAACCAGCACCCATCAAGAGCAGGGGTGAAGTGTCTTGCTCAGGACACAACGGACGTGACGAGGTTGGTACTAGGTGGGGATTGAACCAAGGACCCTCGGGTTGCGCACGGGCACTCTCCCACTGCGCCACGCCGTCCCCTGCTGACGATTGGCAAAAAATCAATGGTTTAATACTTTTTCTACATTATTCAAGAAGTGATTCTGAGTGACCAATGAACAGCCAATCCGGTCATGATTGAGGCTCAGTGTTGACCAATAGGATTAAAAAAGTGCTATTCCCCCCTGTGGGTGTGGCTAACGCCAATGTTAGAAACCTGGCGACGGTGGGGTCAATTCAAAGACAAAAGAAAGAGTCTGTGTGTTGGTAAGATTAGCGTGGTGATGGCAGAAGTGCATAGAAAACACCCTGAAGTTGATATCCAGACTGTGTACTGACCGCTCCAGCTGGGGCAGGTGTGCACTCAGGCTAACACACGGTCAGGTTTTTTCGATTTTCCCTTCTTGAGTGTTTTTTTCCCCCTGGATTGGATCCCAAAATTTGAGATCTTTCCAGAGATGAATTTGAGCTAACCCGAGCCAACAAACTAGTAACTGTGACACGGCTGGTCATGTAGACATAAGAAACTGTGACTCACTAAAGATAAGACTGACTATTGTGTATATATTTTTTTTTCAAATATATTAATATAAGTATATATATGTGTGTGTATACAGATATATGCATACAGTGGGGCAAAAAAGTATTTAGTCAGCCAACGATTGTGCAAGTTCTCCCACTTAAAATGATAACAGAGGTCTGTAATTTTCTTCATAGGTACACTTCAACTGTGAAAGACAGATAAAAGTTCTATTTTCGTCTCATCTGACCACATGACATTCTCCCAATCCTCTGCTGTATCATCCATGTATCCATTTTGGTATAAACTCAACTCGTCGTGTTTGGAGGAAGAAGATTACTGAGTTGCATCCCAAGAGCACCAAACCTACTGTGAAGCATGAGGGTGGAAACATCATGCTTTGGGGCTGTTTTTGTGCTGAGGGGACAGGACGATTGATCCGTGTTGAGGAAAGAATGAATGGGGCCATGTATCGTGAGATTTTGAGCCAAAACCTCCTTCCATCAGTGAGCGCTTTGAATGCTTGACCAAATACTTATTTTCCACCATAATTTACAAATACATTTTTTAAAATTCCTACAATGTGAATTACTGGATTTTTTCCCCCACATTTTGTTTCTCACAGTTGAAGTGTACCTATGATGAAAATTACAGACGTCTGTCATCATTTTAAATGGGAGAACTTGCACAATCAGTGGCTGACTAAATACTTTTTTGCCCCACTGTATATATATATATACATATATATATATACATATATGTGTATATATATATAATGATAATAATAATGGATTAGATTTATATCGCGCTTTTCTATTATTAGATACTCAAAGCGCTCACAGAGAAGTTGGAACCCATCATTCATTCACACCTGGTGGTGGTAAGCTACATATGTAGCCATAGCTGCCCTGGGGTAGACTGACGGAAGCGTGGCTGCCAGTTTGCGCCTACGGCCCCTCCGACCACCACCAATCATTCATTCATTCATTCACCAGTGTGAGCGGCACCGGGGGCAAGGGTGAAGTGTCCTGCCCAAGGACACAACGGCAGTGCTTTTTTTAATATATATATATTTATTTATATGTGAATGTATATATGTATATTTATGTATGTTCAGTATATATGTATATATAGAAATATATATATATGTATATATGTATATATATATATACATATAGATGTATATACTGCGATGAGGTGGCGACTTGTCCAGGGTCTAAACCCGCTTTCCGCACGATATTAGCTGAGATAGGTTCCAGCGACCCCGGAGGGAATAAGCGGTAGAAAATTGATGAATGGATAGATGTGTGTGTGTGTGTATATATATATATATATATATATATATATATAAAATACATGTATGTATGTATGTATATGTATGCATATATTTGTATGTCTATATATGCATATATATATATATATTTGTATGTATATGTATGTGTATATATATACTATATATGTGTATATTTATGTATATATATATATATATATATATATATATATATATATATTATACACTGAACAGAAATATAAACTCAACACTTTTATTTTTGCTCCCATTTTTCATGAGTTGAACTGAAAGATGTACAACTTTTACTCTATAAAAAAGACTTATTCTTCTCAAATGTAGTTCAAAAATCTGTGTTAGTGAGCATTTCTTACACGCGGTCTGCAAATGTGAGACCGGATGGATGTACTGCCAAATTCTCTGAAAGGCCTTTGGAGACGACTTATGGTAGAGAAATGGACATTCCATACACGGGCAACAGCTCTGGTTGACATTCCTGCAGTCAGCACGCCGACTGCACGCGCCCTTAAAGTGTTACACATCTGTGGCGTTGTGCTGTGTGATAAAACCTTTCAAAGAGGCCTAGTCATGCTGTTTAATCAGCATCTTGGTGTGTCACGCCTGTGTGCTGGGATGGATTATCACAGATTTGTGAACAATATTTGAGAGGAACAGGTCTTTTATAGTCAACATTGGACATCTCTGAGCTGAACTAGTGAAAAATGGGAGCAAAAACAAAAGTTTTGCCTTTATATTTTTGTTCATCCATCCTTCCATTTTCTACCGCTTGTCCCTTTTGGGGGGACGGCAGGTGCTGGACCCTATTTCAGCTGCATTCGGGCACAAGGCGTTGTACACCCTGGACAAATCAACACCTCATCACAGGGCCTATTTTTCTTCAGTGTATATATACCGTATTTCCTTGAATTGCCGCCGGGGCGCTAATTAATTTAAAACCTCTTCTCACTCCGGCGTTTACCAAAGGCATGCGGTAAAGGCAAGCATGCACTAATTAATTTAAAACCTCTTCTCACTCCAACGCTTACCAAAGGCATGCGGTAAATTTAGGCCTGCGCTTATGAATTTGAGTGTGATGTTAGGATACCATCATGAAAAGCACATTTAATAAAAAAAACGTCATATGGTCTTACCTTTACTTATAAATGAAGTCCATGCGCAGCTCCTTCTGATCAAAAGCATCGATAACTTGTTTATAGAAGTCTTCCTTAACTTTCTTCAGTTTTAAAAGTCTCTCTTTCTCGATGGAGATCTTCCTTTATTACCTCCTGCTTCGGTTGAAAGTCCAGTTTAGAAAACTGTTTTATTTTAGATATGTAATCCTCCATGTTAAAAGTGCAAGCGAGAGTAAAAAATAAATGATCGCTGCTCACTCTTGCTGCCTGTTGTCAGTTCTTCTGCAGCCGAGTAGTCGCAAGAAGGATCACTAGTGCCCTCTACCACCAGGAGGCGGGAGTCATTTAATGAGTCATATTTGACACACGCAGCTATGGTATATTAATAAAACATAGCTGCTTACTGTTCTTTTTAGCATATTCAATAGCTTGGACCTTAAATCCTACTGAAGAGCTCTTAATCTCCTTCCCTTTACGCGATTTCAAATTATTTAAATCAGCCGCCTCCATTTTGAAAATGATGACAGGTGAAGTGTCACTCGTGACGTGACGAGTTTGACCCGGCGAAACTTCTAGGCATATGCTAATTATTTGGCGAAACGAGTTTGACCCGGCGGAAATTCTAGACATACGGTAATAAAAATATTTTGCGGAACGAGTTTGACCCGGCGTTAATCCTGAGCCGGCGGTAATGCTAAGCATGCGCTAATTATTTTGCGAAACGAGTTTGACCCGGCAGTAATTCTAGGCATGCGCATACCATATACCCGGTGGCAATTCAAGGAAATATGGTATGTGTTAAATGTAACAATTATTGGCAATGAAATGCCAATAATACTTCACATCTTCCACATGTTTTTGAACCATAAATCCTTCTGATCAGGTCCAAATGATCTTTGGGTTACAACATTGCATGTGAAGACAACAAAAGTGTCACACACGCAAGTTGTCTTTAAATAAACGTGCCTTGGATGTCTGTGGTGGTCACATTGTTACCGCAGCTCTCTCTCAATGACATCACATTGGTCTGACTCTTAACACTGGATGGCAATGGTTGTCATTCATGTGGGAGACCACCAACACTTCTTTCTCTCCATGACACATTTGTCCCGCTTACGACAAAAGAAAACAACATTCCTACTGTTGATGTTTCTGCTGTGTCAGTCAGCCATGCCATATGATGACAAAGGCTGAATGGAAGCAATATTGTCCTGGCAGCCTTGGCTTTGGTGGCACTCAGGGTTTGTCACGCAAAGAGCGCTTTGAAATGTAGATGACAAACACATCACACTCATGTGCAGCTTTACTTTGAAATGTAGATGACAAACCCATCAGGCTCACGTGGAGCTTTACTTTGAAATGTAGATGACGAACACATCAGACTCACATGGAGCTTTACACACTTGCTGTCCTGCACCCAAAATCATCTGTTTATTCTTCTTCTCCGCATTTTGGCACCTTCTACCTTCCATGTTTTTCATCTGAGTCAAACCGTTCCAACTTCAAACTGTTCAGCCTATTCAGAAATCTGGGGCTTTCCCTTGACAAATTCCAAAAATTCCAGGATTTTCCAGAATTCCAGGTTTTCTGGGACATTTTTCCCTTTCAAAATGAATTGGACATTTCTCAAACTTCCATCATTTCCACATTTGTCAACCTATTCAAACCATTCCACCTTCAACACATTCCACTCATCCTGGACATTCAAACTTTCATTTTTACCAGTTCAAAGAAATTCCAGGAATTCCCCAAATTCCCCTTTTTTTCAAACACTTTTTTCTGTCGACTATTCCTCCCACATTTTTGTTTAACCGTCAAAGCATTCCTCTTAATCAGAACAAAAAAAAACAAATTTGTTTTTCGAACTGGTACAATTCCCGGTTTTCCTGAAATTCCAGGAATTCCTTTTTCACAATTAAAAAAGTTAATACCTCAACATTTCTACACCAACAATTTCAACTTATTCAGAACATTACTTTTTTTTTTTAATTTTCAAAAAAACTCCCATTTCCCCTAAAATTCCCGAATTTCCAGGAAGTTCCCATTGAAATGAATGGGACCTTTTTCAAACTTCCATCATATCCACATTTGTCAACCTATTCAAACCATTCCACCTTCAACACATTCCACTCATTCTGGACATTCAACCCTGTGGTGCAACATGGTCACACTGTTGTAACAACCCTGTGGTACAACATGGTCACACTGTTGTTACAACCCTGTGGTACAACATGGTCACACTGTAGTCTCAACCCTGTGGTACAACATGGTCACACTGTTGTAACAACCCTGTGGTACAACATAGTCACACTGTTGTTACAACACTGTGGTACAACATGGTCACACTGTAGTCTCAACCCTGTGGTACAACATGGTCACACTGTTGTAACAACCCTGTGGTACAACATGGTCACACTGTTGTTACAACCCTGTGGTACAACATGGTCACACTGTAGTCTCAACCCTGTGGTACAACATGGTCACACTGTTGTAACAACCCTGTGGTACAACATGGTCACACTTTTGTAACAACCCTGTGGTACAACATGGTCACACTGTTGTAACAACCCTGTGGTACAACATGGTCACACTGTTGTTACAACCCTGTGGTACAACATGGTCACACTGTAGTCTCAACCCTGTGGTACAACATGGTCACACTGTTGTAACAACCCTGTGGTACAACATGGTCACACTGTTGTAACAACCCTGTGGTACAACATGGTCACACTGTTGTTACAACCCTGTGGTACAACACGGTCACACTGTAGTCTCAACCCTGTGGTACAACACGGTCACACTGTAGTCTCAACCCTGTGGTACAACACGGTCACACTGTAGTCTCAACCCTGTGGTACAACATGGTCACACTGTTGTAACAACCCTGTGGTACAACATGGTCACACTGTTGTAACAACCCTGTGGTACAACATGGTCACACTGTTGTAACAACCCTGTGGTACAACATGGTCACACTGTTGTTACAACCCTGTGGTACAACATGGTCACACTGTAGTCTCAACCCTGTGGTGCAACATGGTCACACTGTTGTAACAACCCTGTGGTACAACATGGTCACACTGTTGTTACAACCCTGTGGTACAAAATGGTCACACTGTACTCTCAACCCTGTGGTACAACATGGTCGCACTGTAGTCCCAACCCTGTGGTACAACATGGCCACACTGTTGTAACAACCCTGTGGTACAACATGGTCACACTGTTGTTACAACCCTGTGGTACAACATGGTCACACTGTAGTCTCAACCCTGTGGTACAACATGGTCACACTGTAGTCCCAACCCTGTGGTACAACATGGTCACACTGTTGTAACAACCCTGTGGTACAACATGGTCACACTGTTGTAACAACCCTGTGGTACAACATGGTCACACTGTTGTTACAACCCTGTGGTACAACATGGTCACACTGTAGTCTCAACCCTGTGGTACAACATGGTCACACTGTTGTAACAACCCTGTGGTACAACATGGTCACACTGTTGTTACAACCCTGTGGTACAACATGGTCACACTGTAGTCTCAACCCTGTGGTGCAACATGGTCACACTGTTGTAACAACCCTGTGGTACAACATGGTCACACTGTTGTTACAACCCTGTGGTACAAAATGGTCACACTGTACTCTCAACCCTGTGGTACAACATGGTCACACTGTAGTCCCAACCCTGTGGTACAACATGGTCACACTGTTGTAACAACCCTGTGGTACAACATGGTCACACTGTTGTTACAACCCTGTGGTACAACATGGTCACACTGTAGTCTCAACCCTGTGGTACAACATGGTCACACTGTAGTCCCAACCCTGTGGTACAACATGGTCACACTGTTGTAACAACCCTGTGGTACAACATGGTCACACTGTTGTCTCAACCCTGCGGTACAACATGGTCAAAAATATTATCTTGATTACAAGAAAATATGAAATGTATATCAATAAGAAGACATAATGAACCTTTTTGAGCGCACACCCGCATGTTAGTCTGCAATTAAACAGCAGTGTTGAGATCTTGGAGAGGTGTTGCAGCAGGTGGATGGACATGAATCGCGGCTGCGACACTAAAGATGCCCTTTGAAAGAAAGAGGATGATTCAAGTTCTTCAAGAAGGTGAAATGGTGCAAAAGATGTTGTTCGGTCAGCTGTGTGTCAAATGTGTGCTGGTACAAACAACATGGGGCAAACTTGCTGCTAGACCAAGGACAACGTCAGAAAACTTGTCCTGAGAAGAGAAAAGGCTCAGCAAAGCAAACGAAAAAGAAAACGTGTAAGAACATGTCGAAAGGAAATGGTTTTAAATACAGAAACACTTAAGTGAATGAACTGCAACAGCTATCTTTAACGAACCAACACATTTCGTTTGATGCAGGTGTTAGCTTTTTGAAATGAACAGTGATCTCTCCAGATTCTCTGAACCTTTTGATGATATTATGGAGCGTAGACAGTGAAATACTTAAATTCCTTGCAATAGCAGCTTGAGAAATGTTGTTTTTAAACAATTTGCTCACACATTTGTTGACAAAGTGGTGACCCTCGCCCCGTCCTTGTTTATGAACGAGTGAGCATTTCATGGAAGCTGCTTTTATAGCCAATCATGGCACCCACCTGTTCCCAATTAGCCTGTTCACCTGTGGGATGTTCCAAATAAGTCTTTGATGAGCATTCCTCAACTTTCTTGCTCTTTTTTGCCACTTGTGCCAGCTTTTTTTGAAACATGTTGCAGCCATCCAATTCCAAATGAGCTAATATTGGCAAAAAAAACCCCAAAGTTTTCCAGTGTGAACACGAAATATCTTGTCTTTGCAGTCTATTCAATTGAATATAAGTTGAAAAGGATTTGTTGTATTCTCTTTTTATTTACCATTTACACAACGTGACAACCACACTGCTTTTGGGGTTTGTATATAGATAGTTTTTTGTATGTTGTACTTTTAACTATTCCACCTGCCTCCCATTTAGGTTGCTATGGCGTTGCTGCAGACCACACCAGTGATCAGTGGTCATGTGATCGGTGTGCGGAGGGAGTCTCCACAGCGGTAAGCACGTGTTATATAAATCTCCCACTTTGTTGACACTTTATGTCCTTTTAATAACCATTTCTAACACTCTGTCCCATTGTATTTCATGCACTCACTATTAAATACAAATTATTGATACAACATTAAAATAAATCATTTGAAGTATTAACTTATAATATCTTCCGCCTATTCACACGGTGTGGCTTGGGTGGTAGAGCGGCCGTGTTCCTTTTAGGTTATAATTACTGGTACATTCTCTAATTACCAATCTGTTTTAATGTTGGAATTTTTCTCTGTGTGTTATACATAATTTTAAACATTTTTGTACTCTGTTGGATTTCAAAATGTTTGAATATTGTGTCTTACAGTTCTGTTCTGTAAAAGGAAGATTGGATTTAATTAAGACCCACACTTCAGTATAATATGTCAGATATGGAACAATACTATTACTGTACATTCGACAATAAGCTGCACATTTTTTTCCTACGCTTTAAATCATGTGGCTAATTAATATATTTTTCTAATGCAAGTAGTTTAAAAAACATAAAGGAAAGACACTGAAAAGGTGAGTTACTGTTTGTCTTACGGGGCCATCTTTTGGTGCAGTAGTGCTGCGTGGCTTTTCTGTTTGGACTGAGCCTTCGACCGGAAGTACAGTTGCCGTTTCACTTGCTAGCCGTCCATAGCGGTTGTACTCGTGTGGATTCTTCATTCATCACGCCAAACAATGTTTGTAAGTTTCACAATATAACTAAAACTATTGCTCCTTTTCAGATGAGCAATTCTAAACATGTGTAGCATTTTAAATTCCGGACTATTAAGCCGCTAGTTTCAACCTGGCAGCATTTAATACGGTGCGGCTGATTTATGGAGTTTTTTTCGCTGACGACCATAAAAAGGTGTGTTACGGTTTGTGCTACACCGCCATCTTTAATGAGTTTGCTCACAGCAGTATCCTTCCATTTTGTGGTTTGAACCCGAAGTGTTGGTGTCGTTGAGTCTTCTAGCTGCCAAAACGCCACCGTTTGGCGGATTGGAAAGCGAGCTTCCACAGCCAGTGAGTCCAGTGCGGCTAATATTTGGGAAACAAATCCTTTAAGAATTTAGTGGGTGCGGCTTATATACCAGTATGTTTTGTAGTTTGGAAAATACGGTAATCTTCCACCAAATAGGGAGCAAAAACATGTTATTTTGTAGAGTAACAGATACTACATTGCTTCATTTGGAAACAATTAAGGTATGAAAATAAACCTTTAAAGAATATTCCTGTGTAAATTACTCATTTTACAACGTATATATCTGTGATTTATAGTCCGGTGTGGCTAATATATGGGAAACAAATCCTTTTAGAATTTAGTGGGTGCGGCTTGTATACCACTATGTTTTGTAGTCTGGAAAATAGGCTAATCTTCCACCAAATGGGGAACAAACATGTTGTTTTGTAGACTAACAGATACTACATTGCTTCATTTGGAAACAATTAAGGTATGTAAATAAACCTTTACAGAATATTTCTGTGTAAATTACTCATTTTACAACGTATATATCTGCGGCTTATAGTCCGGTGCGACTAATATATGGGAAACAAATCCTTTTAGAAGTTAGTGTGTGCGGCTTATATACCAGTATGTTTTGTAGTTTGGAAAATACGGTAATATTCCACCAAATAGGGAGCAAAACATGTTATTTTGTAGACTAACAGATACTTCATGGCTTCATTTGGAACAATTAAGGTATGTAAATAAACATTCACAGAATATTTCTGTGTAAATAACTCATTTCACAGCCTATAAATCTGAGACTTATAGTCTGGTGCGGCTAATATATGGGAAACAAATCCTTTTAGAATTTAGTGCGTGTGGTTTGTATACCAGTATGTTTTGTAGTCTGGAAAATACGCTAATCTTCCACCAAATAGGGAACAAACATTTTGTTTTGTAGACTAACAGATACTACATTGCTTCATTTGGAAACAATTAAGGTATGTAAATAAACCTTTACAGAATATTTCTGTGTAAATTACTCATTTTACAACGTATATATCTGCGGCTTATAGTCCGGTGCGACTAATATATGGGAAACAAATCCTTTTAGAAGTTAGTGTGTGCGGCTTATATACCAGTATGTTTTGTAGTTTGGAAAATACGGTAATATTCCACCAAATAGGGAGCAAAACATGTTATTTTGTAGACTAACAGATACTTCATGGCTTCATTTGGAACAATTAAGGTATGTAAATAAACATTCACAGAATATTTCTGTGTAAATAACTCATTTCACAGCCTATAAATCTGAGACTTATAGTCTGGTGCGGCTAATATATGGGAAACAAATCCTTTTAGAATTTAGTGCGTGTGGTTTGTATACCAGTATGTTTTGTAGTCTGGAAAATACGCTAATCTTCCACCAAATAGGGAACAAACATTTTGTTTTGTAGACTAACAGATACTACATTGCTTCATTTGGAAACAATTAAGGTATGTAAATAAACCTTTACAGAATATTTCTGTGTAAATGACATATTTAACAACAAATATATATCTGCGATTTATAGTCCGGTACTTTAAAAATGTACTGGCTTATATACCGATGGACTTGATAGTCCGAAAAATACGGCATACAAAATCTACATGGCTTTTTTGTTTTGCCTATTCCTTCACCTCATACAAAACAGCGCTAGCTTTAGATATTTGAAGCTCTCACAAAGATGTCGTTCATGCCGCGTGCTACCTGACAAAATAAGCCTCAAATCACCGCCAGTGCTCCTTCTTAGAAACACGCCGAGTAAAAAACGCTAACTCTTTAAACCTTTTGAAATCGAATGAGTGAGCACAAAACCATTTTCCCGGGGACAGACTTGAAAGCAGCCTGGTTTAAAACCTCCCTCTCAATATTTCTTCAGGAATGCTGTCTGTGTAACCTCAGAGGCGGAGCGCTGAAGAAAACCCAGAACGACAAGTGAGACAATTCTTCTGTTGCGTGACAAGCCGAGCAAGTGTTTGAGCGTCTGAATCCCGTGTTTGTCAGGTGGGCCCACATCATGTGTGCGGTGGCGCTGCCCGAGGCCCGGTTCAGCAACGAAGCCAAGCGGGGTCCCATCGACACCAGTATGATACCCATGCAGCGCTACAAACTGGTAAGCAGCTCTCTACTGGCGTGCACTGCTGCAGGCTGTGTCTAATTAATGAAGTCTTCACAACTCCAATTAGTGGCGTGAGACCAACATGCCCGCCATCAAAGCCAGATAATGAAGCACCGGTGGGTGCCAGAGTTGAATTTTTTTGGTTAATGAGAGAACCCCGGTGTGTCTCGAGAGACTTGACATGTTAGCACCACACTTAGCACGGCCCCTCAAAGCAAAGTAGCGGGCGAGGGGCTTCCGGACTCCACTTGGTAGCCAAGAGCAGGGCTGGGCAAATATTTTTACTCGGGGGGCCACATTGACAGAAAGAATGCGTAACAGTATCAACCATTACTTTTGGTGGCGCCTTCTCGCTGTCGATGTGAAAATACATTTCAGGAGCGAGTGCTGCAGAGAGTGAAGAAAAGTCACCTCCACAGTATGGCAGTTTTTTGTCATTTATTTAAACGGACCATAGTCCTTAGCCACGCTCATCTTTTCTTATCAACACACCTACGTTCCCTATTGGGATGCACCCAAACAACAGGTAAGAACTAAAGTGCAGGACTGTATAACTAAAGTAAATAACAAAATATAACAAATAATAATTTGGTCCAATAATGTTTAAATAACAGGTTTCTCTAAGTTTTCTTACTTTATTAGGCATTTCTTAAATATTCATTTTTGTTTTACTTTAAAGATTTCATTGCCAAGTGTTTATTATAATTTTAGAATTTTGTTGACGCTTACTATATGTTTTCCATGCTTGTGTTGATGTTTCATTTACTTTTTGCCTTGATAGCTGAGGGGATTATATTCATAGGAAAGTTACATTTGAAATAAAAAATTTAATATTTACTCTATTTCTCTCCCACTCCGTATTTCCATTGGTGATAAAAAATATCAATAATTATCTATATCAACCAATATTAAAAAAAGTATATCTTGATACAGTTTCCAGCACATCGCCCAGCCCTAATCAACGTCCTATTTAATACCAACGTGTTAACAATTAGCTAAACTGTTCACCTTGTATGCGGCCGCCCTCCCGACACGCACACACTCAGGTCACTAGCCATGTGGTGCACTCACAGTTTGAAATCACGAACCTCCCTAACTTTTAACAGCCACCTCGCTACAATGATTAGAAATAGAACATAAAATCCACTGTACCTCCTTGGTTATTAATCTTCAACGGGAGAAAGGGCGTGGGAGGAGGCAGTTTGGACAACTCTGTATATATATTTCCTAAAAGAGGGCGTGGGAGGAGGCAGTGTGGACAATGCTGTATATATATTTCCTAAATGTTTGAAGCCACACGTTGCTTGTCTATTGCTTTTCGTGGACTCATGTTGAGCTAGAAAAGTGCAAAACACCAAAAAGGCACAGAAAGTAGCCCTTAGCACAGTAGCTAGCACCAGCACTGCTCTGTTGACTAAATGAGCACGGGAGATGGATGGATGTGCTGCCAGACACATAATGGGAGGATGAAACGTTTGTAGGACAAAGCATAATTGGATGTTTTGTAAAGGGAAAAGTTTGAACAATAAATGGAGGTTCCTTTATCCAGGGCCACATGGCAGTTATGTATACTATATACTATTACTAAACTATTTTTAATTCATTTTATTAGTAGATTTTTTTTTAAACTTAAAACTGAAAAATATATATTAAGTTGCAATAATTTCACCACAAAATGTAGCCAGAATTTTACTGTAAAATGTTGGTTTTTAACCGCAAATCAACAAGTGTAGATTTTTTCGGTGTATTACTGTAAATGCCAAAATGGCCCCACAATTTATCCATCCATTTCTACCGCTTATCCCTTTCGGAGTCACGGGGGGTGCTGGAGCCTATCTCAGCTACAGTTTGTTACAGTAAAAAAATACAGGTTTTTTTTCATTTAGAGAAAAATGCTGTAAAAAGCACAGTAAAAGTCACAATTTGACCAACAAATCTATTGCTGCTTTTACATTGCACAATTTGATGGATAACTTGCTTTGACATCATTATTATTACTATTTATTTCTATTGAAATTTAAAAAAAAATGTTTGATCATATATTTTTGCATAATTAGAAAATATTTAAATTAATATAATTTGACATTACATGGAGTACTTATACTGTATATTTTTTTCTCACAAAATTTTGATTTTCATTTTTCCATTTATTTATTTATTTCAGGCAATGACATAAAAAGTACAAAGTTGACAACACATAATAATATAAATGAATATAGTGCAAAAGGTAATTTACAGTATGTAATGGTCCATGGTTCAATCCCCACCTAGTACCAACCTCGTCACGTTCGTTGTGTCCTGAGCAAGACACTTCACCCTTGCTCCTGATGGGTGCTGGTTAGTGCCTTGCATGGCAGCTCCCTCCATCAGTGTGTGAATGGGTAAATGTGAAAGTAGTGTCAAAGCGCTTTGAGTACCTTGAAGGTAGAAAAGCGCTACAAAAGTACAACCCATTTATCATTTATCATTTATTGTCCAGTTTTGCCTGAAAGGTAGTGGAAAGAAGATCATTTATTCAATCCCACCCCAACTTTGCCATTCAGTGATTATTTCCATGAGTTTCCCTCTTACTTTGTTTAAGGATTATAATAAAAATGTTGTATCATACTGGCATTACCACAGCTAACAATCATTATTACACTGTAACAAAAATTTCTATCAACCATGTAGGAAGAATGAATATAGCAACAATGGTAGTAGACAATATAGCAACAATGGTAATAGTAAAAGGGACGGCGTGGCGCAGTGGGGAGAGTGGCCGTGCGCAACCCGAGCGTCCCTGGTTCAATTCCCACCTAGCACCAACCTCGTCACGTCCGTTGTGTCCTGAGCAAGACACTTCACCCTTGCTCCTGATGGGTGCTGGTTGGCGCCTTGCATGGCAGCTCCCTCCATCAGTGTGTGAATGTGTGTGTGAATGGGTAAATGTGGAAGTAGTGTCAAAGCGCTTTGAGTACCTTGAAGGTAGAAAAGCGCTATACAAGTACAACCCATTTATTTATTTATTTATTTATTTATTTATTTAGACAACATAACAACAATGGTAATAGACAACATAAAAACAATGGTATTAGACAACATAGCAACAATGGTAATAGACAACATAACAACAATGCTAATAGACAACATAACAACAATGGTAATAGACAACATAACAACAATGGTAATAGACAACATAGCAACAATGGTAACACTTTGAGACGGAGTACAGAGTACAACAGCAGGTCAAATTAAATTAGAAAAAATACATTTAGTAAGGAAAGCTATTTATTGATAAATATTACGTCCAGGCTCTAAAGGGCCAAATAAAATGAATTGGCATCCTTGAGTTTGACACCTGTGCTTTAGTTTTGTGCAAATGTCACTTCACGTCTAAAACATTTGAGCATAACCTCATCATATCTTCCAATAAACTTGTAGCAAAAACTAACGGTCCAGCATTATCAGTGAAGACTGGAGGTGATGTTGCCATGGCAATGAGAGATGCTATTATCCTCCTGTGAAACTTAAGATGGACATGTTCTGGGTGTTCATCCTCTTCTCACATCCTCCACGTGCTTTGAGGCCAGCCCTGGACCCGTTGCCCCTGCAGCAGCAGCCCACTACATTCATAATTGACTTTCTCTCTCCCGCGACATCCATTATTTACTGTGGGAATGTTCTTCACACCTGGCTGCACGTCGCTACTAGAACACGCCCCAGAGAGGGCACAGGTCTGGCCTGGAGAGGGTTAGGGTCCCACTGTAAAACATAAAAGTCCCTCCACGTTGTCACACTGCTCCGGGATGTCATGCAGCGCGTTTGTCCAGCAGTGACCTCACGCAGACGCAGGACTGTGCAGTCACAGGACTGTGCAGTCACAGGTCTGTGCAGTCACAGGTCTGTGCAGACACAGGTCTGTGCAGACACAGGACTGTGCAGTCACAGGTCTGTGCAGACACAGGTCTGTGCAGACACAGGTCTGTGCAGACACAGGACTGTGCAGACACAGGTCTGTGCAGACACAGGTCTGTGCAGACACAGGTCTGTGCAGACACAGGTCTGTGCAGACACAGGTCTGTGGAGACACAGGTCTGTGCAGACAGAGGTCTGTGCAGACACAGGACTGTGCAGACACAGGTCTGTGCAGACACAGGACCGTGCAGACACAGGACCGTGCAGACACAGGACCGTGCAGACACAGGACCGTGCAGACACAGGACCGTGCAGGCACAGGACCGTGCAGGCACAGGTCCGTGCAGGCACAGGTCCGTGCAGGCACAGGTCCGTGCAGGCACAGGACCGTGCAGACACAGGACCGTGCAGACACAGGACCGTGCAGACACAGGACCGTGCAGACACAGGACCGTGCAGACACAGGTCTTTGCAGTCACAGGACCGTGCAGTCACAGGACCGTGCAGTCACAGGACCGTGCAGTCACAGGACCGTGCAGTCACAGGACTGTGCAGTCACAGGACTGTGCAGTCACAGGTCTGTGTAGACACGCCCACCATGGTCCTGCATGCCAGTCAGGATGGTGGAAGTGTCCGTGACAGGCAGCGCATTCGGTCCACAATGGAGGAGGCGTGGAACATGCAGCACGCAGACTGCTGGCGGACGTCCCTCGGTGCTGCCGGAGCAGAGGAGGTCACATTACTAAGAAAATAGTTTAGAATAAGGACTTTATATAAGCTCTCAGTTGTAAAAATTCCAAAGAAGACAATATTGTTTGTTCTGCAGTTTTAAAGGCAAAGAAAACATTTGAATTATACAACCTAAACCAGGGGTGGCCAAACTTTTTGTGTGTGTATATGTATATGTATATATTTTGATGGGTTAGGGTATATGTATACGTACACATACATACATATATATATATATATATATATATATATATATATATGCGTGTATGTATATATATATGTATATATATATATAAATGTAAATATATATGTGTGCATATATATAGGTATATGTGTATGTATATATGTAAATGTGTATATATATGTGTGTATGTATTTATGTATGTATATATATGTATGTGTATATTTATTTTAGTATATGTGTTTGTATATATGTGTGTATGTCTCATTGGGATTTTGTTTTTTTTGTTCTTGTCGTAGCCTACAATGGCTGATTTCACTGTAGCATTTTCTATACATTTTCTGAAAATTTAAATTTTGGCCATCATTTTTCGAAAATGGGTCGAATTTGCGTGAATTGGCACGATCATAAAATGGCAACCTCCTGGAGGGACTGACTGATAATGATAATGCGACAAACATGAGTTTGACACTCCTGTCCTAGGTGTTGGACAATTTTCTTTTCTACATATTCCCATAGAGTGGAACCTCCCTTTATGAACTTAATTGGCTCTCAAACAGGGTGCGTAAATGGAAAGGTTTGTATAGTGAAGCAGCATTTTCTATAAGGAACAATGTAAACATGAATAATTGATTCCAAACTGGGCAAATGTTTGAACACAATATAAAGTGCATAAGTAAACATAACAAGTGAAAAAGTCATCAACCAGAGAAGTCACTATGGTGCCCTCACAAACAAAATCACAAACATTTCTTAACCGTATTGCTGCAATAATAAACATTTAGAAAAGTAAAATGCACACACGTTATAAACGGCGGAGAACTGACAATAAGCACAGGGAGGGGGAAGGTTTCTGCGTGTTTGTGCTTTGCAACAAAAAGAAGAGATAGTGTCTTCTCCCCTGATGTGATATCATTCTGTTCTGGCATCTCTTCCCAGAAAAGCTCGGCCTCATCACAATTAAAAGTTAATATGGTTACTTACCGGGCTGTCTTGTGGTCACGCTTGTGAGAGCCATGAATGTACCCCTCGCAAATGCCCTTTTTATTTTTTTTTAACTCCACTCGGGTTTTTGGAAACTCTCGTTGAGTTAGAAAAATGGACAAAACTTGTCCAAAGGTGAAAGAACAAGGAGACAAGCTGAGTGTTGAGACCTGTGCAGCAAGTCAAGTGGAAGGCTGTTTGCCCTGCTTCCTTGCCTGCAGGCACCGGAATAAAGTCTTTGCACACACTGACACGTTTGATGGCAAAGTTTGTAAATGGAAACGTTGGCATATAGAGAGGTTCATAAATCAGGTTCGACAAAATATCAATATTTCTTTGTGCGCCAGCCCCTTTCAATATTGGTAGTTCTGTGTCAGCTGTGAAAGAAAGAGTAGTCACTGTTGTGCTGTGTGTGTTCACAGAAGTGCATCTATTGTCGCAAACGCTGGGTGGGCAAGCGGCAGGCGGGGGCCTGCATCCAGTGCTCCTGTGGCCGATGCCCCACCTCCTTCCATGTCACCTGTGGCCACGCTGCTGGGGTCCTCATGGAGCCGGATGATTGGCCCTATGTGGTGTCCATCACCTGCCATAGACACCTGTCCCACAGCTCTTCACCTGTAAGTCCTCACGGAGCCTGATGATTGGCCCTATGTGGTGTTCATCGCCTGCCACAGACACCTATCCCACAGCTCTTTACCTGTAAGTTGTGGTCCTGGTGCTCTTTCAGCACTAGTGGCTGATGGCACCTGCACATGCAGTCTGGTATTAGGACACCTCTAGGGAGTCTAAATGTACAGACCACCTGTCAAACTCCAGTCCCAGGGGCCAGATCTGGCCCACCACATCATTTTATGTGCTCCGCCACATTTAATCTGGCCTGACACATCATTTAAAGTGGACCACCACATCATTTATTGTGGTCCGCCACATCATTTATTTGCTGGTCTACCAAATATAAAATTGTGCGCCATATCATTTAGGTGTCCCTCCACATCATTTAAAGGCCTACTGAAATTAGATTTTTTTATTTAAACGGGGATAGCAGGTCCATTCTATGTGTCATACTTGATCATTTTGCGATATTGCCATATTTTTGCTGAAAGGATATAGTAGAGAACATCCACGATAAAGTTCGCAACTTTTGGTCGCTAACAGAAAAGCCCTGTCTTTACCGGAAGTCGCAGACGATGACGTCACCCGTTGATGGCTCCTCACATCCTCACATTGTTTTTAATGGGAGCCTCCAACAAAAAGAGCTATTCAGACCGAGAAAACGACAATTTCACGATTAATTTGAGCGAAGACGAAAGATTCCTGTTTGAGGATTTTGATAGCGACGGACTAGAAAAAACAAACAAACAAAAAAAAAAAACGATTGGATTGTGACGGATTCAGATGTTTTTGGACACATTTACTAGGATAATTCTGGGAAATCCCTTATCTTTCTATTGTGTTGCTAGTGTTTTAGTCGGAAGTGTGTGTCCACGGGTGTTTTGACGCCAGTGTCTCAGGGAAGTCGACGGCAGCTTTATGGACGGCGCAAGCTCAGCTGATCTCCGGCAAGAAGCGACTTTTTACTACAATTTTCTCACCGAAACCTGCTGGTCGACATTCGGTCGGGATCCATGTTTGCTTGACCGCTGTGATCCATAGTAAAGTTTAACCTTTGGGAATTTCAAACAAGGAATCACCGTGTGTTTGTGTGGCTAAAGGCTAAAGCTTACCAACTCCCTCTGTCTACTTTGACTTCTCCAATATTAATTGAACAAATTGCAAAAGATTCAGCAACACAGATCTCCAAAATACTGTGTAATTATGTGATTAAAGCAGATGGCTTTTAGCTGTGTGTGTGTGCAGCGCTAATATTTCATAACAGCCTGTGACGTCACGCGTACACGTCATCATTACGCAACGTTTTCAAGAAGAAACTCCCGGGAAATTTAAAATTGCAATTTAGTAAACTAAAAAGGCCGTATTGGCATGTGTTGCAACGTTAATATTTCATCATTGATATATAAACTATCACTGCGTGGTGGGTAGTAGTGGGTTTCAGTAAGCCTTTAATGTGATCCGCCACATCATTTTTAAGTGGTCTGCCACATCATTTTTAAGTGGTCTGCCACTTCATTTAAAGTGGTCCGCCACATCATTTAAAGTGGTCTGTCACATCATTTAAAGTTGTCTGTCACATCATTTAAAGTTGTCTGCCACATAATTTAAAGTGGTCCCCCACATCATTTAAAGTGGTCCGCCACATAATTTAAATTGGTCTGCCACGTCATTTAAAGTGGTCTGCCTCATCCTTTAAAGTGGTCTGCCACGTCATTTAAAGTGGTCTGCCACGTCATTTAAAGTGGTCCGCCACATCATTTCAAGTGGTCTGCCACACCATTTCAAATGAAAAGCTTCCATCCATATATATTGACTGTTAAAGGTGGCCCTTAATGAAGAGCAGTGTGACAGCTTTGATGTACACACCTGTCAGCATGTTCCAGAAGAAGATGGACATGTCTTGTTGGCCCTGAGGCAGGTGCAGGAACATTTATCCGATGGCTGCTCTCTGCTCCTCCTCACCTCAGCAGGAGCAGCGGGCGTGTCAGGCCGCGATCTCTCTGGGCCAGACGGTAATCTCCAAGCACAAGAACCTGCGCTACTACAGCTCCAAGGTCTCCCAAGTCACCTCCCAGGTCTTCTACGAGGTCATGTTTGATGACGGCTCCTTCTCCAATGACACCTACCCTGAGGACATCGTGGTGAGGACCACTGGTCTCCAAATATCACATCATCTCCACCTGCCCGTGTCAGCCTGTCCCGCACCTTCTTTACTTGTGTGTGATATCATGTGCGATACAGGCAGTCCTGCAGCGTGTTTACTTGTGTGTAATATCATGTGCGATACAGGCAGTCTTGCAGCGTGTTTACTTGAGTGTGTGATATCATGTGCGATACAGGCAGTCCTGAAGCGTGTTTATTTTGTGTGATATCATGTGCGATACGAGGCAGTCCTGCAGCGCGTTTACTTGTATGTGATATCATGTGCGATGCAAGCAGCCCTGCAACGTGTTTACTTGTGTGGGTGATATCATGTGCGATACAAGCAGTCCTGCAGCAAGTTTACTTGTTTGTGATATTATGTACGATACAAGTAGTCCTGCTACAAGTAACTACGCAAGTAGTTACTTGTGTGTGATATCATGTGCGATACGAGCAAGTCCTTCAGCGTGTTTACCTGTGTGTGATATCATGTGCGATACGAGCAATTCCTGCAGCGTGTTTACTTGTGTGTGATATTATGTGCGATACGAGCAATTCCTGCAGCGTGTTTATTTGTGTGTGATATTATGTGCGATACGAGCAATTCCTGCAGCCTGTTTACGTGTGTGGGATATCATGTGCAATATGAACAAGTCCTGCAGCGTGTTTACTTATGTGTGATATGTGCGATACTGGCTGTCCTGCAGTGTTTACTTGTGTGTGTGATATCATGTGCAATACAAGCAGCGTGTTTACTTGTGTGTGTCATATCATGTGCGATACAAGCAGTCCTGCAGCGTGTTTACTTGTGTGTGTGATATCATGTGCGACACAAGCAGCGCGTTTACTTGTGTGTGTCATATCATGTGCGATACAAGCAGTCCTGCAGCGTGTTTACTTGTGTGTGTGATATCATGTGCGACACAAGCAGCGCGTTTACTTGTGTGTGTTATATCATGTGCGATACAAGCAGTCCTGCAGCGTGTTTACTTGTGTGTGTGATATCATGTGCGACACAAGCAGCGTGTTTACTTGTGTGTGTGATACCATGTGCAACACAAGTGGCGTGTTTACTTGTGTGTGTGATACCATGTGCGACACAAGCACCTTATTTACTTGTGTGTGTGATACCATGTGCGACACAAGCAGCTTGTTTACTTGTGTGTGTGTGATACCATGTGCGATACAAGCAGTCCTGCAGAGTGTTTACTTGTGTGTGTGATATTATGTGTGAAACAAGCAGTCCGGTAGTGTGTTTACCTGCGTGTGATATCATGTGCGATACAAGCAGTCCTGCAGTCTGTTTACTTGTGTGTGTGATATCATGTGTGTACATCTATAAGTCAGCTCCACAAAGTGAGACCTTGGTCAGGATGGATGCAGATGACAAGGATGACTTGAGATGATCCAAAGTGATAGGAGACTGATGTTTGTGTTCCAGAGCAGAGATTGTGTCAACACGGGTCCTCCAGAAGTCGGGGAAGCGGTTCAAGTCAAGTGGCCCGACGGACTCTTCTACGGCGCCAAGTACCTGGGCTCCAACGTGTCCTACATGTACCAGGTATGGTGACCCTGGACTTAGACGTGCAGGTGGGAGTGTACATGTACCAGGTATGGTGACCCTGGACTTAGACGTGCAGGTAGGAGTGTACATGTACCAGGTATGGTGACCCTGGACTTAGAAGTGCAGGTGGGAGTGTACATGTACCAGGTATGGTGACCCACTAACACCCATGTGGACTTGGACATGAGAAGATGATGAGAGGGGAGTTGTGAGCGGCTGATGGGAAAGAAGAGCGTGCATTATTCAAAGTCTCTGAAATATTCACCAAGCCAAGAGACATGCAGCCTCCACTTAAATCTTTATTTAGTCCAACATTTCTTCTGCACTAATGCATCTGTGACGCACACATGCACTCTTTTGAGACAAGTGCTGCATTCAAGGACTTCTTCAAACTACCATCTCTTTGGAGCAGGATGCTAATGTTTTATATTCTCTTCATGGCCACTGATCTTTCTTCTCAGACTTGTAGTAATACACTGCTATCGTCCATGGGATTGATAAGACTGGAACTTGACAACATGCTTGTAGTCATCAGCAAAAAACTATATCAAATATATACATTACAAAATATTTCAGTCTAAACAACTCATTTCACAACGTATATATCCACCACTTAGAGTCTGGTGCGGCTTATATGTGGGAAACAAATCCTTTTACAATTTAGTGGGTGGAACTTGTATACCAGTATGATTTGTTGTCTGGAAAATACGGTAATATTCCACTAAATAGGAGAAAAAAACGTGTTATACTACATTGTGTTGTTTTGTAGACTAACATATACTACATTGTGTTATTTTGTAGACTAACAGATAGTACATTTTGTTTTTTGTAGACTAACAGATACTACATTGTTATTTTGTAGACTAACAGATACTACATTGTGTTATTTTGTAGACTAACAGATACTACATTGTGTTATTTTGTAGACTAACAGATACTACATTGTGTTGTTTTGTAGACTAAAAGATACTACATTATTTTATTTTGTAGACTAACAGATATCATATTGTGTTATTAGGTAGACTAACAGATACTATATTGCTTTATTTAGAACAATTATAGTATGTAAATAAACCTCTACAGAACATTTGTAATGGTGTGCAGGGTTTATATCGTCGGGATAATAGGGTACAAGTTGGGCAACAGACATCACACATGCGATACTTCAGTGAGTAAGAATAGTTTTGGTTATATTGTAAAACTTCCACACGTTGCTTGGAGTGATGAAAAAAGAATCCATGCGAGTAGAAACGCTATGGACGGCTTGAAGACTGAACCACACTAACTCCAGGTTCAAACCACGAAATGGAAAGACCCTGCTGTGTGCAAACTCATACAAAAGATGGCGCCGTAGCACAAACAATGACACACCTTTTTAAGAGTCTTTGCCTGTTTTTTTTCAATATGGCCGTCAGCAAAGAAAACTCCATAAATCAGCCACAGGGTTCAAAAGTAGCGGCCTATAGTCCGGAATTTGCATTACTTCTCATGTTTAGATTACTGTATTTTCCAGACTGCAAAACATACTGGTATACAAGCCGCACCCACTAAGTTCTAAAAGGATTTGTTTCCCATATATTAGCCACACCAGATTATAAGTCACAGATGTATACGTTGTGAAATTAGAAAGTTTATTTACATGCCTTAATTATTTCCAAACGGTGTCTGTAACAAGGCAGTAAAACGGGTGATCAAACAAAACAGAAGTCATGGTCATGGATCCACTAGCTGCGCAAGCCAGCTCTCAAATCAGCTAAACAGACTCAATAACTCCACGGCGACGTTTTGGTGAATTTATTGAGGAATTTGTGAAAGTGAAATATTACAAAAAGAATGTAAGTTAATAATACTAACATAGACACTCGTAAATGTGTTAGCGTATTAGCTTGCTTACATTACGATAGAAGGTACAAATATGCATGAAAACACTCCTACAGACCTCACACATGGGACGCTTTAGTAAGTACGAATTGTTTTAGTTATATTGTGTAACTTACAAATGCTGCTGCTATCAATAAGTATTATCACTTGTCCAAATATTCCTCATAATTCTTCTTCTTTGTACTTTGAACACTTTCTCTAAGTGGATCATGTCAGTACTTTATCTATCCATTCCATCATTGAATTGCACATACTGATATAATAAAGGTTTGAAGTGTTGTACGAGCATACAAATGTTTTAAATGACATTTTCCTCTGAGGTTATATTTCTCTTTTGTTGAGAAGAATTGTTGAACATTCTTGACCAGCAGGTTATAGTCTAACTCATTTTACATGTTTGCAAATGCAACAAATCGTTGAATTTCAATAATTGTGATTTAATAAATAGAATTCTCCATATTCAACATTATGTGTTATTATAACTGATATTTTTGTAACACAGTTAGTGAATAAATTGTACTTTTGTTGTTATTTCCCATATTTCTACACAATAAGTCGGATATGTAACACTAGTGAGCAGTAGAGAATATGAAGTGAATTTTGGTCCACAACATATTTTGATTTATTCATTATTGACATGTTTCTTCCTACTTTATGTTTATTTTTTACATGAGGTTTCCAGTTCATTTTATCATCTTTTATTACACCCAAAATATATTAATTTTACACTTTCAATGTCTACTCCGTCTATTTGTATTTGTGCTTGACTTTCTCTTCTACGTCTACCTAATAGCATTATTTTAGTTTTACTGAACATTTTAAGTCTGTTTTTGTCAAACCATCTTTCTAATTTTTTATAATTTGTATTATCTTCTGTGTTGTCCCCTGAACACAACACATCAAATGTAAATAAATGTAATCCTTTACAAATGTAAAGGAGTAGTCCTAGTATACTCCCAGGCCAAAATATTATGGTTTTGCGTCCATGCTTATGGACAAAACACACACCTGTGGACTACTATATACAAACCCCGTTTCCATATGAGTTGGGAAATTGTGTTAGATGTAAATATAAACAGAATACAATGATTTGCAAATCCTTTTCAACCCATATTCAGTTGAATGCACTACAAAAACAAGATATTTGATGTTCAAACTCATAAACTTTGTTTTTTTTTGCAAAAAATAATTATCTTAGAATTTCATGGCTGCAACACTTGCCAAAGTAGTTGGGAAAGGCCATGTTCACCACTGTGTTACATCACCTTTTCTTTTAACAACACTCAATAAACGTTTGGGAACTGAGGAAACTAATTGTTGAAGCTTTGAAAGGGGAGTTCTTTACCATTCTTCCTTGATGTACAGCTTAAGTTGTTCAACAATCTGGGGTCTTGTTGTCGTATTTTTGGCTTCAAAATTTTCAGCGGGAGCCAGGCCTGGACTACAGGCAGGCCAATGTAGTACCCGGTCTCTTTTACTTTGAAGCCACGGTGTTGTAACACGTGGTGTGGCATTGTCTTGCTGAAATAAGCAGGGGCGTCCATGATAACGTTGCTTGAATGGCAATATATGTTGCTCCAAAACTTGTATGTACCTTTCAGCATTAATGGTGCCGTCACAGATGTGTAAGTTATCCATGCCTTGGCCAATAATTCACCCCCATACCATCACAGATGCTGGATTTTGAACTTTGCGCCTATAACAATCCGGATGGTTCTTTTCCTCTTTGTTCCCGAGGACACAAATGTCCATAGTTTCCAAAAACAGTTTGAAATGTGGCCTCGTAAGACCACAGAACATCTTTCCACTTTGCACAGTCCATCTTAGATGAGCTCGGGCCCAGCGAAGCCAGCGGCGTTCCTTGGTGTTGTTGATAAATGGGTTTTGCTTTGCATAGCAGAGTTTTGACTTGCACTTACAGATGTAGCAACCAACTGTAGTTACTGACAGTGGTTTTATGAAGTGTGGTGATATCCTTTACACACTGATGTCTGTTTTTGATGCAGTATCGGCTGAGGGTTCAAAGGTCCGTAATATCGCTTACGTGCAGTGATTTTGTCCAGATTCTCTGAACCTTTTGATGATTTTACGGACCGTAGATGGTAAAATCCCTAAATTCCTTGCAATAGCTCGTTGAGAAATGTTGTTCTAAAACTGTTCAACACTTTGCTTACAAATATGTGACCCTCGGCCCATCCTTGTTTGTGAATTACTTAGCATTTCATGGAAGCTGCTTTTATACCCAATCATGGCACCCACCTGTTCCCAATTAGCTTGCACATGTGGGATGTTCCAAATAAGTGTTTGATGAGTATTCCTCAACTTTATCAGTATTTATTGCCACCTTTCCCAACTTCTTTGTCACGTGTTGCTGGCATCAAATTCTAAAGTTAATGATTATTTGCAAAAAAATGTGTTTATCAGTTTGAACATCAAATATGTTGTCTTTGTAGCAAGTTCAACTGAATATGGGTTGAAAATTATTTGCAAATCATTGTATTCAGTTTATATTTACATCTAACACAATTTCCCAACTCATATGGAAACATGGTTTGTATTTCAAGCTACAGTCCTATTTTTGCTAAGGTTGAAAAAATATATTTTTTAATGTGACTTTAATTGGTTTAAAGTGAATTAGATGATAAATAAATGTTGTCCTGAAGTTGTCAGCCCTAAACAAAGACTGGTGTGTCCCAGGTGGAGTTTGAGGACGGCTCTCAGGTGTTGGCCAAGAGGGACGACGTGTACACGCTGGAGGAAGACCTGCCCAAAAAGGTGAAGCGCAGACTTGTAAGTATTCCACTTCAAACACACACAGTGGAATTTCTCCAGTTGAATGCTTCTTTTGCAAAATGCCGCCCAAATGGTACCCTTTTTTCCCCGACTATATAAGCCCCACACTGTTATTATTACAAATATTCTGTGAAAGTTTATTTACTTACTATAGTTGTTTCCGAATGAAGCAATGTAGTATTTGTTAGTATACAAAATAACACATTGTAGTATCTGTTAGTCAAAATAACACGTTTTCCTCCCATTTAGTGGAAGATTACCATATTTTCCAGACTACAAAACATACTGGTATACAAGCCGCACCCCCTAAATTATAAAAGGATTTGTTTACCATACATCAGCCACACCGGACTATAAGTGGTGGATATATACGTTGTGAAATTAGTTGTTTACACATAAACATTCTGTAAATGTTTATTTACATACCTTAATTGTGTCCGTAACACGGCAGTAAAACGGTTGATCAAACAAAACAGAAGTCATGGTCATGGACCCACTAGCCACGCAAGCTAGCTCTCCAATCAGCTAAATATAGCTCCACGGTGACGTTTTGGTAAATTTACAAAACTGAAACAATACAAGAAGAATGCCTTTGTAAGCTAATAATACTAAAGTGTTAGCATATTAGCTAATGCTAATGACGCTAGCTTGATTACATTACGATAGCAAGCACAAATACGCATGAAAACACTCCTATAGACATCACACATGGGTGCACAAATACGCATGAAAACACTCCTACAGACATCACACATGGGGCATTTTCGTCAGTACGAATTGTTTTAGTTATATTGTTAAACTTAGAAATGTTGCTTGGATTGATGAATGAAGAATCCATGCGAGTAAAAACGCTATGGATGTGTAGAAGACGGAACAACACTAATATTCATCATGGCCGTCAGTGAAAAAAACTCCCTCAATTGGCTGCACCGTTTTAAAAGACGCAGGGTTCAAAGTAGCTCTTATATGTACAGTACTTCACATGTTGAGAATTGCACATTCCAACATGTCTGAAAAGGAGTAGGCAGAAGCGGAGCTTATTTATTTTTCCTCTCCTGTCATGATCATTTCCAACACATTTGTTCTTTCCTCTTTTCCAAGTCACATAAATAAATATCCATAAATCAGCCGCACTGTTTTAAAAGCCGGACGGTACAAAGCGTGGGGGGAAAGTAGCGGCTTATAGTCCTGGATTTACAGTAATTGTCAGCTTTTGAAGAAGTGTGAAGGAATTAATTATTTTGCTTTCTTCTCCGGTATTTTGTGGCCCCTCCCGCAAAAGAAGGACGAGCCACGCCCAGAAAAGAGGTGCGATAAGCAGACTTGCGTCATGTCCCAGGTATCCCAGTTCTCTTCTTCCCACCCCCGCCGCACTTCTTCTTACACTTTGACCTGGCCTGCTGTTCGATGCCGGAGATTCCACTGTGGCTGTCTCCCCCAACGTGGCCACCCGCGCTTCACCTGCCCTCTCTTTCTCTCTCTCCAGTCCACAGCCTCCAGCATGCGCTTCCAGGACGCCTTCTTCACCACGCAGGGCGAGAGGAAGCGCCATCGCACGCCCAACTCCCGCTTCCAGAAGGACTTTGTGGCCCTGCCAGACCTGCGCAGCCAGGCCAGGTGTGAGCACAAGGAATGCTCCCTCAAAGGGAAGTAGTGTGTGTGTGTGTGTGTGTGTGTGTGTGCGTGTGTGAGCGTGTGCGGGGGGGAATACCTATTTTCTGGACGAGACGTATTTCTCTGAGACGAGCTGAGGGCTGAGGCTCCGGTCGGATATTTTAACGCCATTTTGAGGTGGAGCTTCCTGATTGGACAGAGGAAAGGTCACCCGAGGTCGTTGCCTCCTTGCGCTTTCACGTCCGTCAGGGAGAAAACACTTTTTTTCTTTTTCTTTTTTTTTTTTTGTCCTGGTCCTCGCCATGGTTACCTGGGCGGAGCATGAGCGCTCCTTTACTTGCGGTCCTTCCTCACCTGTCACCTGCATGTCTGACACCGTCGCTTAACTGCTTCTCCCCGCTCGGCACCGCTGCTTATTCATCACAAGTCAGCTTCCCACGGCGAGGCGGACAGGAAGCGGCGGCACCGAGCGCACCATTACCACGTGGAACGCTACTTTGTCGGATGAAATTATTTAAGATTTTTATTTATTTTTGTGCTTGCTATAGATGAACTATTGCTAACTGCTGTATGAAAATAAAATGTTTTTTTAATTGCCAACGTCGCTTTCTTTTTCCTCAACAATCTGCATCAAAACTGTAATGTCGTTCAATGATCTTTTCATCAGTGCAGGTGGAAAAACAAAAACTAATGACATTTTCCACTAATTGGAAAATATAAAAAATGACATTTTCCACTAATTGGAAAAAAAAAAAACAAGAACTTATTTCATTTTCAACTCATTTTAAAAAACAATTACATTTTTAACTAATTGCATTTTTTTTTTTACATTTTCGACTAATCGTAAAAAAACAAAATACAATTTTCAACTAATTGTTAAAAAATACAAAAACATCATTTAAAGTGGTCCGCCACATAATTGTTCACAGACAGTTGGCTGTCTTTGTTTTGTTTTTGCTAAACCTGCAGCAGTTTGACTTTTTTACTTCTTATTGTTCTCTGCTGAAGTTAAACTTAGCACAATAAATGATTGTACACATGGTGGAAACAATTAGTAAATGCAAAAATAGTGGCAAAAATGACCAATTATAAACACAGTGGAAACAATTGTAAACGTGGTGGTAAAAATTAATTGTAAACACGATGGTAAAAATACCGATTTTTAAACATGGTGGCAAAAATTAACAATTGTAAACAGTGATAAAAATTTACATTTGTAAACATTGTGGAAACAATTCACAATTGTAAACGTGGTGGTAAATATGAACAATAGTAAACATAGTGCAAACATCAATTGTAAACATTGTGGTAAAACATTAACAATTGTAGACATGGTGGTAACAATTGTAAATGTGGTGGTAAAAATGAACAATTGTAAACATAGAGGAAACAACAATTGTAAACAGGGTGGTAAAAATTAACAATTGTAAACAGTGGTAAAAATTAACAATTTTAAACATTGTGGAAACAAATTACAATTGTAAACGTGGTAAAAACAAACAATTGTAAACACGGTGGTAAAACATAAACAATTGTAAACATGGTGGTAAAACATTAAAAATTGTAAACGTGGTAAAAATAACAATTGTAAACATGGTGGTAACAATTGTAAACATGGTGGCAAAAATTAACCATTGTAAACATAGTGGTAAAAATGTACATTTGTAAACATTGTGGAAACAATTCACAATTCTAAACATGGTGGTAAATATGAACAATTGTAAACAGTGGAAAAATCAATTGTAAACATGGTGGTAAAACATTAACAATTGTAGACATGGTGGTAACAATTGTAAACGTGGTGGTAAAAATGAACAATTGTAAACATAGTGGAAACAACAATTGTAAACATGGTGGAAAAAATTAATTGTAAACAGTGTGGTAAAAATTACCAATTGTAAACAGTGGTAAAAATCAACAATTGTAAACATTGTGGAAACAATTCCCAATTGTAAACATGGTGGTAAAAACGAACGATTAGAAACATGGTGGTAAAACATAAAAAATTGTAAACATGGTGGTAAAACATAAAAAATTGTAAACATGGTGATAAAAATAACAATTGTAAATATGGTGGTAACAATTGTAAACATGGTGGTAAAAGTTTACTATTGTAAACATGGTAAAACATAATACATTGTAAACATGGTGGTAAAAATGAACAATTGTAAACATGGTGGTAAAACATAAAAATTTTTAAACACGGTGTTAAAAATGAACAATTGTAAACACGGTTGTAAAAATGACAATTGTAAACATGGTTGTAAAAATAGCAATCGTCAACAGTGGAAACAACAATTGTTAGCACGGCGGCAAAAAATAATTGTAAACATGGTGGTAAAATTCTACAATTTGTAAATGTGGTAAAAATTGTAAACATGGTGGTAAAAGTTAACAGTTGTAAACATGGTGGTAAAAATAACAATTGGAAACATGGTGGTAAAAATAACAATTGTAAACATGGTGGTAAGAATAGCAATCATAAACAGTGGAAACAATTAACAATTGTTAGCACGGTGGCAAAAAATAATTGTAAACATGGTGGTAAAATTTTACAATTGTAAACGTGGTGGTAAAAATAACTATTGTAAACGTGGTAAAATTTAACAATTGTTAACTTGTTGGAAAAAAAATTAGCAATGGTAAACATGGTGGTAAAAATTAGTAATGGTAAACATGGTGGTAAAATTTAACAATTGTAAATATGATGGAATTTTTTTTTTACATTGTAAACATGGTGGTAAAAAATAATTTGTAAAAATGTCAACAACCTTTAAAAATGGTAAACCTGGTGGTAGCAATGAACAATTGTGTTAAAAAATTAATGTGTAAAATGCTAGGAAACAAACTGATGATGAATATTTACATTTTGAAATGAAAAACAAACCAGCCTTCTCACTCCAGAGAAGACTATCAAGGTGACTGCTCATCCTGAGTCCGTACATTTTCATCCCACCATTTTGTGGCGTGACAAAGTGACAACCGACCTTCTCTGGCACACGGTGAAGTTGGTTGGCGAAAGCTGGCAGGTCCGTCCTACCCAGGGAGGACCACACCTGAGACTTTTCAGCTTTTCCAGAAGAAAGAAGGACAAGGACTTTGGATAAAAACAACCGTAAAACCACAAACGGTTTGAAGCTCTACAAAAAAGAAACTGGAAACAAGTTCCCGTGGCGTCCTCCTTGGTGTCACTTTTGTGGGTGTCCATGAAGCCAAAAGGTTCCTTGGTGATCCACAGAGTGGCTACAAAACAAACAAAAACATTTCTCTCCTGAACCCAACTCGGATGAAGACGATCAGATCCTCATCAAGGAGAATTCTCAGACCAAACTGCCTGGCGTGTTCATTGCTCACCACAGACTTGATGAAGACCACAAAGCCAGGAACTGGAAGGGACTTGACGCTGAGATGTTGTGAAATACTGGAACCATGTGGAAAACCAGTGAGGGACTCAGAGAGTCAAGAAAAAACAAGTCCTGACCTGATCTGGTCCTGTTCTTCAACGAAGAAGCGAAACATGAATAAAATCTTTTTCTTAGTCTTTGCTTAGTCCGACTCTCAGAGGCTTTTTGTGTCCATAGGACTTTTTCCATTTGGATGGAGTTGAACTCATTTAGGTCGAAAGATGGAGACCCTGCTCCCCGAATGTAAACATTGGAAAATTTAACTGGCCTCGAGGATGACAAGATCTTGGGTTGTCGCTGTTGTTGCTGTACACACCACAGACTCTTGGGAGAAGAAGGAGTGCCTGGCGAGCCTTGCCGTCGAGGACGTGAAGATATCTACCTATTGGGAACGATGATAACAGGACATTTGCTGATTGGAGTAAGCCTTGCTCTGGTTTGTTGCCAAAAGTTGCTGGCAGTCTTCAAAGTAGCCCAAAGCTGCCGCAAATGGACCTGCCCCACGTCCCGCATTGTGAAGTACACAACAGTTGTGGGCCTCATCCATGACAACAACGACATGGACTACATGGAGGAGGAGAAACATCTGGTTGACTGGTGCAGAACCAACAACCTGGTCCTGAACATCGACAAGACCAAGGTGATCATGGTCGAATTCAGGAGGCACCAGTCAAGCCACGCTCCACTCTTCATCAACGGCACAGCAATGGAGATGGTAAGCAGCACCAAGTTCCTGGGGGTGCAGAAAACTGACAATGCGACCTGGTCCCTACACATCAGAGCTCTTGTAAAAAGAGCTCAGCAGCGCATGCACTTTTTGCGTGGGATGAAAAGAGCACAGCTCCCTCCCCCCGTTCTCAGCACATTCTACAGAGGCACCATAGAAACCACTTGCATCTCTGTCTGGACTGGAGCCTGCAGTGCCTCAGACTGGAAGTCTCTGCAGAGAGTGGTGAGGACGGCAAAAAAGATCATCAGGACTCCTATTCCTCCTATCCCAGAGATGGTAAAAAGCCGCTGCCTGACCAGGGCTCAGAAAATCTGCAGAGACTCCACCCAGCCGCACCAAGGACTGTTTTCACTGCTGGACTCTAGAAAGAGGTTCCGCAGCCTCCGTAGCAGAACCTCCAGGTTCTGTACTAACTTTTTTCCTCAGGCCATAAGACTCTTGAACGCATCATAATAATCCCCTCAATTCCACCCAAAAATGGATTAACTGGCTGGAGCTAAGTCTAAATGATTGGAGGATGCGGGAAGAACTGGGGATACTCTTGTGATTTGGACAACATGGGACTGTCTGCCCCCGCAGGATGAATTTTGAGGACCAGTCATAGACAATTTAGAGTGAAAAGCAAATGTTATTTTCACTGGCATACAAAACTTTCCCTTTGGATTGTCTCCCTGGCCTGGAGAGTCTCCCGAAAGGACGGTGCGGCGAAGACACAACAAATTCCCTTCTTGTCGCTCCTGGACACACACCTGTTGTTGTTGTTGTCTTTGGACTGACTGGCTAGAACACCAAAGGCCGCGGAACAGAGACACGTGGCAGGCTTACACACACGCATGCATCCCCAAAAAATAACACACACACTTAACCCACCCCCCCATCCAACGCCCTTGGCGCAAATCCTTTAGGGGTGATAGACGCTTGGGCTTTGCCTGAAGAGCTGCAGCCTGCCACCGTGGCCCTCCACTCCCTCCCCTCTGTTGCAAGTCTGGAGATGTATGTTGTAATATGTGTATGTGCTTTGCTATGGAGTTTTTTTTAGGAGCACAGTCTAGATTGTATTTTTTTACTCATCCTCCCCCAGCGTTTACCTTTTTCCCATCTTTTACGGGGTGCATTGTGGCGACACATCAGCGTTGCTGTTCTGTAACCCTGTACACTGTTGGTCTAATCTCAAACGGCTTTTTGCTGAAAACCAAGTTTTGTTGTACAAACCCCGTTTCCATATGAGTTGGGGAATTGTGTTAGATGTAAATATAAACGGAATACAATGATTTGCAAATCCTTTTCAACCCATATTCAGTTGAATATGCTACAAAAACAAGATTGTGGAGAGGGACGTGTGCCACGCGTCCCCTGCGGGCGGGGTATGTGCGGGGGCCGGCCATGAAGCAGCCAACAGGTGAGTGGATACCTCAGCTGGAACGAGTGATCTAATCACCTGTTCCCTTTATTAGCAGCGCTGGAGACCATGAAATGGAGAGAGGCATGAGGACGCAGGAGGACGCAGGACAGACGCACAGAGACAAACAAGGGACAGCTGAAAAGCTGGACAGAGGGACAATTGTGTAAAGTAAAAGATGTATTAAAGACTGTGTCAAACCTGAGAAGCTGAACAGACGGACAATTGTGTAAAGTAAAAGATGTATTAAATACTGTGTCAAACCTGTATCCTGAGCTGTGTGATACCGTGGTCAGAAGAAGCTGGGCGAGACGCAGGAAACCTCCACAACTGGCGCCCAACTTAAGCGAACCACGACGATGTCCACCACATCATCCCTGGAGGCGCTCGGGCAAGTGCTGGCCGAGGTATCGGCAGCAAGCCGGCAACAGACGCAGCTAATCCAGCAGCTGATGGACAGATCCACGGTAGGAGGGGGAGCAGCGACATCCATGAAGCGAATGGGGGAGGCAGAAGACCCCCACACGTTTTTGGACATCTTTGAGGCCACCACAACCTCATGCAAATGGCCGGAGGAAGAGTGGGGTGTGAAGCTACTGCCGCTGCTGGTGGGGGAGGCGCAGTGGGCGGCGTTGAGTCTCCCGGCAGCCGCCCGCATGCAGTATGCTAACCTGCGGCATGCCATTCTGGATCGGGTCGGCAGCAGCCCGGAGGAGCATCGGACAAAGTTCCGGGCGATGAAGTTGGGACGAGAAGACCGCCCCTTCGTCCTGGCGCAGCATTTGCGAGATGCGGCAACCCGGTGGCTCCAGCCGAACGGGCAGGATCCTGAAGTGGTGGAAAGAATCCTGCTGGAGCAGTTCATGGACGCCCTCCCACCAGGGCCGCCGCGTGGCTGAGGTACCACCGCCCCGTTGATGTAAAAGCTGCAGTAACAATGGCCGAGAACCACCTAGCGGTCCACAGGGAAGAGACGACAAAAGCGACCGAAAGGCCCATCCCTGCACCTCGCCGACGACTCACGCCACCAGACGGGATGACACTGGAGCAGCGCCCTCACCTGGCGGGAGGACTTGGAAACATGGAGCAGGACCCCTCCTCAAATGATCAACAAGCACACACGCACCCAGTCACACACACATACACATCCAACAAGGGGGGGGAACCGGGGATACAATCCACTGTCTCCTTGTCTGTTTCAGGGTACCAGCGCTGTCCAGAGAGGGCTTCCCTCACAGAGGGCGCCTCAGACGCCCGGGCCGGTGTGCTGGGGTTGCGGTCAACCCGGTCACGTTCGCCGGACGTGCTCCTTAATGGAGGTGGGGCATGTGATGCGGGTTGTCGGGATCCCAGCACCCGCCCCCGATCCTGGGGAGACGTACTGTGTCCCGGTAAGAATACAAGGGAGTACATACCGGGCAATGGTGGATTCGGGCTGTAAACAGTCCATGATGCACCAAAACCTGGTTCGACCCGGGGTGTTGAGGCAGGCGACACTGGGAAGAATTAGGTGTATTCATGGGGATGTGCACGAGTATCCGATTGTGCCAGTGGAAATTTGGTATGAAGGTCAAAAGCATAATGTTAAGGTTGCCGCAAGCGCGCACCTTACGCATCCCATAATTTTAGGAACAAATTGGCCGGGGTTTAACCAGTTAGTGACACAATGTGTGGGGATGCATTCACGGACGGTAGGACAGGGGAATATCCGTGCAGTACTCGCTGGCGACGCGGATTCATCCGGGACTGACAGGCGGGAACCGGCAGGGGCTTCGCGGGAGGCCCCACCGGCCCTCCGCTGGCAGTCCACGGAGGATTTTCCCCTTGAGCAGTCCCGCGATGAAACTTTGCGCGCGGCCTGGGACCAGGTGGTTTGCATAGACGGTCAGCTGGTGCGCCCGGGGAAAACGCAGGTATTCCCCCACTTTGTGATTATTAGGGATAGGTTATATAGAGTGAGCCGTGACACTCAAACAGGTGAGGAGCCCACCCAGTTGTTGGTGCCAAAACCCCGCCGGGAAATGGTTTTCCAGGCGGGGCACTGCAATCCCTTCGCTGGCCACTTGGGGTACGAGAAAACACTCAATCGGGTCATGGTCCGTTTCTATTGGCCAGGCATCCGGGCGAACATACGCCGCTGGTGTGCTGCCTGTCCGGATTGCCAGCTGGTAAACCCGGCTGCCGTCCCGAAGGCCCCTTTGCGCCCATTACCACTCATGGAGGTCCCGTTTGAAAGAATTGGGATGGACCTCATCGGACCATTTAACCCAAGCACACGGGGATATCGCTTTGTGTTAGTTCTGGTGGATTACGCAACGCGGTATCCCGAAGCAGTGCCGCTGCGCTCCATCTCTGCCAAGAGTGTGGCGCAAGCACTCTTCACGGTCATTTCCCGCGTCGGAATCCCGAAAGAGATTTTGACGGACCAAGGCACGTCCTTTATGTCACGCACGATAAAGGAACTGTACGGGTTATTGGGGATTAAAGCGATCCGCACCAGTGTATACCACCCACAAACTGACGGGCTGGTGGAACGGTTTAATAAAACGCTGAAAACCACGATCCGTAAGTTCACACACGGGGACAAACCTAATTGGGATAAATGGCTGGATCCCCTAATGTTTGCGATGCGGGAGGCACCCCAGACCTCTACCGGTTTTGCACCGTTCGAGTTATTATACGGCAGGGAGCCGCGCGGCGTATTGGACCTCATTAAAGAAAGCTGGGAGGAAGGTTCAAGCCGCAGTAAAAACGAAATACAATACGTTATGGACCTGCGAGCAAAACTCCACCAGGTGGGGCACTTGTCAAAAGGAAAATTTGCTCCGCGCCCAGCAACGGCAACAGCGTACTACAACAAGGGAACCCAGCTGAGAAAATTTTCACCGGGAGAAAAAATACTTGTACTACTCCCAACTTCCAGCTCAAAATTACTAGCAAAGTGGCAAGGACCCTTTGAGGTCACACGGCAGGTAAATGATGTGGACTACGAGGTTCGGCGCTCGGACCGAGGTGGACGCTTACAAATTTACCATGTAAACCTACTGAAAGCATGGAGGGAGGCCGAGCCTGTCTCCATGGTGACGGTAGTGAGAGAGGAGGAGGAGTTGGGGCCAGAGATCCCGCACTCTGCTTCTTCTTCTCCTCTTCCCTGTGATGACCAGCTCACATTGGCTCAAAGACCGGAGGTGGCTGAGTTACAGCGGCGCTATGCAGATGTGTTCTCCTCGCGGCCCGGGCGCACGGATCTCATCCAACATCATATTGAGACCAGCCCGGGGATTACGGTGCTGTCTCGGCCATACAGGCTTCCCGAGCACAAACGCAAAATAGTGCGGGATGAATTAAAAACCATGCTGGAGTTAGGAGTAATAGAAGAATCCCACAGTGCGTGGTGCAGCCCTATCATTCTTGTAGGGAAGAAGGATGGGTCCGTGCGGTTCTGTGTGGATTACCGCAAGGTGAATGAGGTGTCACGTTTTGACGCAAACCCAATGCCTCGGGTCGACGAGCTTCTGGATCGGCTGGGCACTACGCGTTTTTTCACGACACTGGATTTAACCAAGGGCTACTGGCAGAGTCCCTTATCACCAGAGTCCCGGGAAAAATCGGCCTTCTCCACTCCGGAAGGTTTATACCAGTTCGTGACGCTCCCGTTCGGGTTGTTCGGTGCGCCTGCCACGTTCCAGCGCCTCATGGACCGGGTGCTGCGACCCCATGCTGCATTCACGGCTGCCTACCTGGATGATGTTATCATCCAGAGTAGCAGTTGGGAAGATCACCTGCGGCGGGTGGGGGCGGTGCTCGAGTCCTTGAGGCGGGCGGGGCTCACCAACAACCCCGCGAAGTGCGCGGTTGGCCGGAGGGAGGTACAGTATCTGGGGTACCACTTGGGGGGGGAAGGCTGCAGCCACAGGTTGACAAGACGGCGGCAATTGCGGCCTGTCCACCCCCCAAGACTAAAAAAGAGGTGAGGCAGTTTTTGGGACTGGCGGGCTACTACCGTAGATTTATTCCCCGGTTTGCAGACCTGACCAGCCCACTGACAGACCTCACCCGAAAGGTTGCTCCAGACCTGGTTCAGTGGATGGAGCGGTGCCAGCAGGTGTTTGAGGAGGTAAAGAAAGCACTCTGTGAGGAGCCGGTACTGCGCATGCCAAATTTTAACATTCCTTTCTGTCTGCAGGCGGATGCGTCGGGCCGGGGACTGGGGGCCGTTTTGACTCAGCGGGTGGAGGGCGTCGATCGCCCCATACTGTACATCAGCCGGAAATTGTCGGACCGGGAGGCGAGGTACAGTACGGTGGAGAGTGCCTCGCCATCCGGTGGGCGGTCGGGGCCCTCCGCTACTACCTGCTGGGGCGGGCTTTCAGTCTCTGCTCAGATCACAAACCTCTCCAGTGGCTCCACCGTATGAAGGACGCCAATGCGCGGATCACCCGGTGGTATCTCGCATTACAACCCTACAGCTTCCGGGTGGTCCACAGGCCGGGAGCGCGGATGGCCGTGGCCGACTTCCTCTCTCGCCCAGCTATTGGGGCAGGGGTGAGGGGGGAATGGGCGCGGCCGGACGGGTGCCCGGCCTGTGTCTGGCGGTGGAGGCATGTGGAGAGGGACGTGTTCCACGCGTCCCCTGCGGGCGGGGTGTGTGCAGGGGCCGGCCATGAAGCAGCCAACAGGTGAGTGGATACCTCAGCTGGATTGAGTTATCTAATCACCTGTTCCCTTTATTAGCAGCGCTGGAGACCATGAAATGGAGAGAGGCATGAGGACGCAGGACAGACGCACAGAGACGAACAAGGGACAGCTGAAAAGCTGGACAGACGGACAATTGTGTAAAGTAAAAGATGTATTAAATACTGTGTCAAACCTGTATCCTGAGCTGTGTGATACCGTGGTCAGAAGAAGCCGGGCGAGACGCAGGAAACTTCCACAAAGATATTTGATGTTCACACTCATAAACTTTATTTTTTTTTGCAAATAGTAATTAACTTATAATTTCATGGCTGCAACATGTGCCAAAGTAGTTGGGAAAGGGCATGTTCACCACTGTGTTACATCACATTTTCTTTTAACAACACTCAATAAACATTTGGGAATTGAGGAAACTAATTGTTGAAGCTTTGAATGTGGAATTCTTTACCATTCTTGTTTTATGTAGAGCTTAAGTAGTTCAACAGTCCGGGGTCTCTTGTCGTATTTCACGCTTTATAATGCGGCACACATTTTCGATGGGAGACATGTCTGGACTGCAGGCAGGCCAGGAAAGTACCCGCACTCTTTTACTACGAATCCACGCTGTTGTAACACGTGGCTTGGCATTGTTTTTGCTGAAATAAACAGGGGCGTGTCCATGATAATGTTGCTTGGATGACAACATATGTTGCTCCAAAACTTGTATGGACCATTCAGCATTAATGTTGTCTTCACAGATGTGTAAGTTACCCATGCGTTGGGCACTAATACACCCCATACCATCACACATGCTGGCTTTTGAACTTTGCGCCTATAACAATCCGAATGGTTATTTTCCTCTTTGTTCTGGAGGACACCACGTCCTTTGTTTCCAAATTAAATTGTGGACTCGTCAGACCACAGAACACTTTTCCACTTTGCATCAGTCCATCTTAGATGAGTTTGGGCCCAGCGAAGCCGGCGGCGTTTCAGGGTGTTGTTGATAAATGGGTTTGGCTTTGCATAGTAGAGCTTTAACTTGCACCTACAGATGTAGTAACCAACTGTAGTTACTGACAATGGTTTTATGAAGTGTTCTTGAGCCCATGTGGTGATATCCTTTACACACTGATGCCGGATTTTGATGCAGTACCGCCTGAGGGATCAAAGGTGCGTAATATCCTCGCTTATGTGCAGTGATTTTGTCCAGATTCTCTGAACCTTTTGATGATTTTACGGAACGTAGATGGTAATAGCTCGTTGAGAAATGTTGTTCTAAAACTGTTTGACAATTTGCTTACAAATTGGTGAACCTCACCCCATCCTTGTTTGTGAATTACTTAGCATTTCATTAAAGCTGTTTTTATAGCCAATCATGGCACCCACCTGTTCACAATTAGCCTGCACACCTGTGAGATGTTCCAAATAAGTGTTTGATGAGCATTCCTCAACTTTATCAGTTTTTATTGCCACCTTTCCCAACTTCTTTGTCATGTGTTGCTGGCATCAAATTCGAAAGTTAATGATTATTTGCAAAAATAAAAAAGTTTATCAGTTTGAACATCAAACATGTCTTTGTAGCATATTCAACTGAATATGGGTTGAAAATGATTTGCAAATCATTGTATTCCGTTAATATTTACATCTAACACAATTTCCCAACTCATGGAAACGGGGTTTGTACTTGTGCAATGACCATAAAGACCCACCTACCATTCATTGACCTTAATTGTTGACGAGACCTGTGAGGTTTTAATGTTCTGTTCAATCCGATTAGAATAGCTAATCTCAATTTGTATACCTTTTTAGTAATTGCTACCAAACCTTTTGTAATCCTACAAAAAAACCAAGGAGCTAGTAGTAAGAGGTCCCATCACGTCCTGTACGTACATATCATGTTGTGTTATTGTTGGAATCACAAGTGTGCGTTACATGAAAATAACTGATGTTTGTTTGTTTCCCAACATGTGGAACCTTTGTGTGTGTCCTTACTGCATTCATTGTGGTGACACACGTCTCTTTATATGTGTCGGACACACCTTTCTACTTTATTCCCTTTTGGTCTATAACCTATACAAACCTTATTTCATTCATCTTTCTTGTTCTCCATCAGCGTATTTTGTGTAGGACATGACAATTAGTGTACAAAAGTGTGTATTTCTTGTTTACGTCATTTACTTTGATTTTACTGCGTTATCATATGTCCTGTGGAGAATGCATATACATTTTGGATATACTCTAGTACAGGGGTGTCAAAGTAATTTTAGATCGGGGCCACATGGAGGAGAAAAATACTCCCAAGTGGGCCGGACTTGTAAAATCACGGCACAATAACTTAAAAATAAAGACAACTTTGGATTGTTTACTTTGTTTAAAAATAGAACAAGCACAAATGTATAAATCGGAATGTTTTTAAGTTTATTTTACACTAACATGTTGCGGTTAATAATGTGTTTGTCGTTATTTATAGTTTCTGAATAAATTATGTGATAATGTTCATCAGTCAACTCATTGGTGTTAATTTTCACTCTGTCAAGATAAAAAAAATGATATCAAAATCAAATTACAGGATGTTATTTATGTAGTATGATCATTTGCCTTGACTGATGTACTAACATCATGTAGTTTATTTTTTAAGTATGTAGCATCATCTACAAAGATACACAGAAATGCTATTGCGACATCCAGTGGACACATATAGAACAGCTGTTTCCTTCATTCAAAAATTTTAGGTTCATTTTTAATGTCGCGGAATGATGATGCGTATGATGATGCGTGCGTTTGATGTCTCGGGTTGTAGCGGACATTATTTTACAGCCCGATCCAAGCTATAAATAGTCTGCTTTAATCACATAATGACACAGTATTCTGGACATCTGTGTTGCTGAATCTTTTGAAATTTGTTCAATTAATAATGGAGAAGTCAAAGTAGAAAGATGGAGGTGGGAAGCTTTAGCCTTTAGCCACACAATAACACGGTGTTTCCTTGTTTAAAATTCCTGGAGGTAAAGCTTTACTATGGATCAGAGCGGTCAAGCGAACATGGTTCCCGACTACATGTCTACTGGCAGTTTTGGGTGACAAAATTGTGGTATAAAGTCGCTCTTACCGGAGATCAGCGCAGCTTGCGCCGTCCATGCAGCTGTGTGACTTCCCCTCAGAGACTCTGACGTCAATACACCCGTGGCCGCACCCCTCCCACTTCAGGTACTATTTAATCTCACTAAAACACTAGCAACACAATATCAGATAAGGGATTTTCCAGAATAATCCTTGTAAATGTGTCTAAAAACATCTGAATCGCTCTCACTTGCCCTGACCTGTTTTTTTTTCTCTAGTCCTTTACTATCAATATCCTCATCCACGAATGTTTCATCCTCTCTCAATTTAATTGGGAAATTGTCGCTTTCTCGGTCCGAATTTCTCTTACTGCTGGTGGCTCACAATCTAAACAATGTGAGGTTGTGAGGAGCCCTACAACCTGTGACGTCACACGCACATCGTCTGCAACTTCCGGTAAAGGCAAGGCTTTTTTATTAGCGACCAAAAGTTGGGAACTTTATCGTGGATGTTCTCTACTAAATCCTTTCAGCAAAAATATGTCAATATCGCGAAATGATCAAGTATGACACATAGAATGGACCTGCTATCCTCGTTTGAATAAGAAAATCTCATTTCAGTAGGCCTTTAATCATGCAACTGTAGTGAGTAGTCCGTTTGTGAATCTATTTTGGTGTAAGAAGTGGGATCCTGCCTTGTATGCAAGTAAAAAGAGAGACTGTGTGACAGTAGAACAAACTTTTTCATGTTTAGTTGTACCCTTTTCCCTCTTATAGCGACTAAGAGGGCATTTAATCATTCAACTGCAGTAAGTAGTCCATCTGTGAATCTATTTTTGTGTAAGAAGTGGGATCCTGCCTTGCTTGCAAGGAAAAAGTGATTTTGTGTAACCATGAAAATTGTTTTTTTTATGTTTAGATGTACTTTATTTCTTCATATAGTGACTAAGGGGGCATGTAATCATCCAACTGTAGTGAGTAGTCCATTTGTGAATCTATTTTGGTGTAAAAAGTGGGATCCTGCCTTGTATGCAAGACAAAAGAGGTACTGTGTGACAGTAAAACAAACTTTAATGTTAAGTTGTGCTTTGTTTTCTCATGTTGTGACTAAGGGGGCATTTAATCAGGCAACTGCATAGAGTAGTCCATTTGTGAGTTTATATTGGTTTAAGAAGTGGGATCCTGCCTTGCTTGCAAGAAAAAAGGGATTTTGTGTGACCATGAAAAACGTTTTTTCATGTATAGATGTACCTTATTTTCTCATATTGTGACTAAGGGGGCATTTAATTTTGTTACTGTAGTGAGTAGTCCATTTGTGAATCTATTTTGGTGTAAGAAGTGGGATCCTGCCTTGTATGCAAGTAAAAAGAGAGACTGTGTGACAGTAGAACAAACCTTTTCATGTTTAGATGTACCTTATTTCCTCATATAGTGACTAAGGGGGCATTTAATCATGTAACTGCAGTGAGTAGTCCATTTGTGAATCTATTTTGGTGCAAGAAGTGAGATCCTGCCTATTTTATGTGCTTATGAAAACATTTTTTTAATGTTTAGCTGTACCTTATTTCCTCACATAGTGACTAAGGGGGCATTTAATCATGCAACTGCAGTGAATAGTCCATTTTTTGAATTTATTTTGGTACTTTTGTAACTTACATGTTATGTAGACCACAAGGAAGTGTTTACATCTTGAAAAATAATCATAATATGACTCCTTTAATGCGCTGTATGGTCGGAAAAATACGGTGGTTTGTTTTGCTCTTTTAGTTTGCAATTTGTTGATTTTTGAGTTGTAATGGAAATATTTAAATTATGTGTTAGAACATTCCTTTGAGATGAAAAAAAAAGAGGATTTTTATGCGTTTGAAAAAAGAAGGCCGACACGTCACGACACACCTTCCCTCTTTTTTATTCCACTTGAGTTTATTGGTAAGAAATGAAACTTGTGTCGACAAACAACAGAGTGGTGTGTTCCTTCTTCCGACCACCAAAGGAAGAAAATGAAAAGCACTTGTTGAGCGGAAAAAGGAATAAGGAAAGAAAAGTGGACATTTACAGAGCAGCTGGAGGGAAGCCATCCAGATAAAACATAATTTTTATACAACGCCACCCTTCATCCACCCACATGACGAGGGGGAGGGGCTAAAATAGAACACCTCTTTTATTGTGAAAGGTTTTCTTTTTGTGGTGCGACAAAGCCACGTTGTGATATATTGGTCAAGTGAGACTCCTGGAACTCTCTTATTTACATATTCACAACCAGGGGCCATCTTCAGCCGCTTCACCTTCAACTTCTTGGTTTCTTTCACGGAGCGGGAGAGGGGAGGGGCAAACAAACAGACGAGTGCATAGTACGAGAGAGAAAGTGCAAGTCTTCCCATTACAGGTACGACCAACAGGGGCAGGGGGGTGGGGCTTCTCCAAAGTGGTACCATGCATACAAACAACACCCGGGTCGCCGCGACTACGATGCACCTTCTGTTGGAGTCGAACCTAGACTTTTGTCATGAGCACAATGTTGGCAAGAGAGGACAGCGAAGGGTTAACTGGTTGGCCTTTTTTTTTTTTTGGTGAAGGAAGTAGGATCCATGTCTGTATTTAAAAAAAAAAAAATATTTGTGTGACCATGAAACAACTTTTTCATTATTAGATGTACCTTTTTTCCTCATATAGTGACTAAGGGGGCATTTAGTTACGTAACCGCAGTGAGTAGTCCATTTGTGAATTTATTTTGGTGTCAGAACTGGGATCTTGCCTTGTATGTAAGAAAAAAGTGATTTTGTGTGACAGTAAAAAGAATGTTTTCATGTTTAAATCTACCTTAGTTTCTCATGTAGTCCATTTGGGAATTTATTCTGGTGTAGGAAATGGGATCCTGCCTTGTATGCAAGAAAAAAGGGATTTTGTGTGATGGTAAAAAAACGTTTTCATGTTTAGATTGACCTTATTTCCTCATGTAGTGACTAAAGGGGCAATTAATCTTGTAACTGCAGTGAGTAGTCCATTAGTGAATCTATTTTGGTGTAAGAAGTGGGATCCTGTCTATTTTGTGTGACCATGAAAACAGTTTTTTATGTTTAAATGTACCTTATTTTCTCATGTAGTGACTAAAGGGACATTTAATCACGCAACTGCAGTGAGTAGTCCATTTGTTACTTTATCTTGGTGTAAGAAGTGTGATACACTCTAGCATGCAAGAAACAAATAATTTTGTGTTTAGTTTACCTTATTTCTTTGTGCAGTGACTAACAAAATCATGTATTTCTGAAACTTCAGCAAGTATTCAATGCGTTACTTTATTTTGGTGTAAAAAGTGGGATCCACTCTTGCATGCAAAACTCCTGACTTCATTTTGATGGATTTACTGCATCTTTTCATGTAGCGTCCACCTTATTTACTCAAGGGCAGAAAGTAGATTACTTTTTTTTTTTTTTGGTGAAAGGAAGTAGGATTTACTGTTATACGCGACAAAAGGTCATTATTTAATTTGAGGAGATGGACGTAGAGCGTTGACCACTATTTGAGGAAATAAAGTAAATAAAACGTTTGAACTAAAAAGAGGAAAATGTCATAGATATACTTCTGAATCTCTTTGAAAAGTCTTATTTTGAGGGGATATGACTGCGTTCCTGTGAGAGTGGTGAGCATGAGGGACCAGGCCTTCATACAAATACAACAGTAATACAAAATAAAGCACCCACACACAAACACACACACAAGAAGGTGACAATAATAAAATAGGCGTGTAATATAAGGCACTAGAAATCTAAAAGGAAATTATTTATCTCATGATGTTTGCAGAGGAGTAGCAATCATTCCTTGGTTACCGTGACAACAATGTTGGGGTGTTGGCATATGGGCGTGGGGTGAGAAAATGATGTACCACTATCATCATCATCGTCATCATCCTCATCATGTGACTGCAGTTAGTGTGTGGACACAAAAAAAAAAAAAATATATATATATATATATATAATTTATATAGCATACATCTACCTATTATTATTATTATTATTATTGCACACTGAATCACACACAGAAGGATATTCCAGTGAGAATATTCTTGTTGGTGGTGTAACTTTAAATATATTCCGAAACACTCCCATCCCCCACACACTCCTTCAGTGTCCGCTCATTTGTGGTTTGGGCTCTTGTTAAGTTCCTTGGGACACACTCACTAATACTTTGTGGCAAAACAACACAAACTTACATTTTTACCTTAAACCTGAGCCCGGACCTAACCTGAACCTAAATTAAACCTAACCTAACCCTAACCTCAACCCTGAATTCAACACAGACCTAACCTGAACCTAACCACAAGCCCCAAACCCTAACCCCAGTTCCGGGATATTCAAATGAGGTGGCGACTTGTCTAGGGTGTACACCGCCTTCCGCCCGATTGCAGCTGAGATAGGCGCCAGCGCCCCCCACGACCCCAAAAGGGAATAAGCGGTAGAAAATGAATGGATGGAAATGGGGGCCACGCTGTCATAAAAGCTAAGGACCGGGGGCCAAACTTCTTCCTTCACTAATAGTCTTATTTTGCATATTCTGGAGAACCAGCGTCCCCTACAGTGGACTTTTGATTTGGGTCGACTTATTCTGGCGCTTTTCCTGTTTTTAATGACCTTTTGCAAACAAGCTCTTGAAAAGATTATTTTTATGACAGCACTTAAGTGGTTTTAAGAGTCTGCTGCAAAAATGTGAGTCCCTCACAAGTTTTTAGAACTGAACTTTCTGGTGACCCAGACAACAAAAAAAGAGATGACCTAAAATGTAACCTTGAGGAACACCACTAGTATGACCACTGAGTGCAGGTGAAGTAAACAAACAATAAAAAAGAGAGGACCTAAAATGGAACTTCGAGGAACACCACTAGTATGCCAACCGAGTGCAGGTGAAGTAAACTATGGTAAACAAACAACAAAAAGGAGAGGACCTAAAATGGAACCTTGAGGAACACCACTAGTACCAATTAGTGCAGCTGAAGTAAACAACAAAAAGGAGAGGACCTAAAATGGAACTTTGAGGAATGCCACTAGTACTACTGAGTGCAGGTGAAGTAATCAAACTATGGTAGACAAACAAATAAAAGGAGAGGACCTAAAATGGAACCTTGAGGAACACCACTAGTATGCCCACCGAGTGCAGGTGAAGTAAACAAACAACAAAAAGGAGAGGACCTAAAATGGAACATTGAGGAACACCACTAGTATGCCCACCGAGTGCAGGTGAAGTAAACAAACAACAAAAAGGAGAGGACCTAAAATGGTACCTTGAGCAACACCACTAAAACCACCGAGTGCATGTGAAGTAAACAAACTATGGTAAACAAACAACAGAAAGGAGAGTACCTAAAATGGAACCTTGAGCAACACCACTAGAACCACCGAGTGCATGTGAAGTAAACAAACTATGGTAAACAAACAACAAAAAGGAGAGGACCTAAAATGGAACTTTGAGGAATGCCACTAGTACTACTGAGTGCAGGTGAAGTAATCAAACTATGGTAGACAAACAAATAAAAGGAGAGGACCTAAAATGGAACCTTGAAGAAAACCATTAGTATGCCCACCGAGTGCAGGTGAAGTAAACAAACAACAAAAAGGAGAGGACCTAAAATGGAACATTGAGGAACACCACTAGTATGCCCACCGAGTGCAGGTGAAGTAAACAAACTATAGCAACAATTGATGGACACAATTCACATTACAAAGAAAAAACAAAAAAGGAGAGGACTTACAGAGGAGCCTTGAGTAACGCCTCGGTTTTGTAAAGCACAAGTTTGGCCCCCAGTCTTCTGTGTTTGCTGGCAAGGTCAAATGTCAACGCAAGGACATGCCAACGTGTTTATGTTTTGTCCAAGTTCCCACAGGAGCCTGCAGTGTTTGTAGCGACTTGCAGTAAAAATGGTTCTGAACTGACCTCGGGGGGCCCATACAATGTCTTTCTCGGGCCCCTGAGCTACCAGTTGAATAGCTTACCTTACCCTAGATCATAGATCTAACTCCCAACCCTGACGATGAACTTTGAACTCTAGGCCTAAAGCAGGGGTGTCCAACTCCTTTTCATTGAGGGCCACACTGCAGTTAAGGGCCCCTTGAAACGGCAAATAAACATGAATATTAACATAAAATAGTCTCGTTACACAATTTGCAGAGGAAAGTTTTCGAATTTTACATGCTGTACTTTTTACTGGCTAACTTTAAAAGCAGAAGTCATGATGACGAGCAGATAGTCAAGTATTCATTTTGATAATCCCAAATCATTTCACTTGAAATTTGTTTTTCAGGAAAATGTTGCAAATTTTTGTTTGTGCCATGAATAAACATGGCTTTCTTCTACAAACATGGCATAAAACATGACTAAAACATCTAGATAGATCTGAAGTTGAGCAGTAGACTTAAGTGTTAAATATAAAAGTGTGTAAGACTTATTTGTAACTTTTTTTATGACTGAGACCCTTCTGGGTCCCTGGGACCAAACTTCAGGGGAACCCTAAAGATAACATTTTGAAAAAGAAAAACATCAAAATGGCCGCCGCATGCTTAGATTTACCAGTGGAAGACGTTTGGACACCCCGGTCTTAGATCCACCTTAAATAGAATCCTGATCCTGCCACTGAACCCTAAAACTGAAGTCTGTAACCTGAACTGTAACCTGGATACCAACTCTGAGGACCAAACACTGAACTGAAACCTTGACCCCAACCCTGAACATCTAACTCTGAACCCTACACTGAACTGTAATTTTGGCCCCAACCTTGAACCCTAACACTTAACTTCAACCTTAGCCCTAACTCTGAACCCTACACTGAACCCTAACACTGAACTGTATCCTTGGCCCCAACCCTGAACCCTAACACTGAACTGTAACTTTGGCCCCAACCCTGAACCCTAACACTGAACTGTAACCTTGGCCCCAACCCTGAACCCTAACACTGAGCTGTAACCTTGGCCCCAACCTTGAACCCTAACACTGAACTGTAACCTTGACCCAGACCCTGAACCCTAACACTGAACTGTAACTCTAGCCCTAACCCTGAACCCTAACACTGAACTCTAACCTTGGCCCCAACCCTGAAAACTAACACTGAACTGTAAGCTTGACCGAAACCTGGAACCCTAACACTGAACTGTAAGCTTGACCCAAACCCGGAACCCTGAACTCTAAGCCTGAACTGTAACCATGACCCCAACCTGGAACCCTGAACCCTAAGACTGAACTGTAACCCTGAACCCTAACACTGAACTGTAAGCTTGACCCCAACCCGGAACCCTAAGACTGAACCCTAACGGAGTGTTCTCCATCAAGCACCTGTCAGGTGTGTGCAGTTCAAAGTTGCTCATGCAAATACGTGAGAAGAGTGACTTCATTGTGGTGCTTTCACAAATAAAAAACAAAAAAACGCTCAACCGTTTTCTCCCAAAAAGACCTTTGGGCGTAAAAAAAACAACATTTTGATGACATCAAAAACGTAAAAAAAGACAACACGAACTTGAAGAGAGCACACTTTTTGTCCTCCTGTGAAGAAAAAGTGTTTGTGTTTGCGGTGAGGCCGGTGCTTCTCGAAGAACTCCTCGGTCTGGGTGTGAAGCGTGACATGACCCGGTGCCGGGGACACCAAGATCTTCTTCAGTCCCTGGAAAACAAGAGTCGGTGTCCCCCAAAGCACATTTGAAAAGGAGGTGTCCTTGACACTGTGTTCAGGCTCTTCAGGCGCTCCCAGTCCGGTCCGTGTGATGGAGGCCTTGGAGAACCAAAGTGGTGTGACGCCCTATCAAGGTCGGTGATGCTACGCTGGCGGTGACGAGGTGATGAGTTCCACACCTCCACCTGAGTGCCCTCTGACAGCACTGAAACAAAGACAAGTAGATTCTGATCGAGACCGACCAGGCGGAGTAGAGTGACCGATGGAGGTGTTTGGGCGGATAGCCCGTTGTCAAACAGGTTGCTAAGGCTCAGTTGGAGGTGCGAAGAACACCTTCACTCTGCGGGTGCCGGCGCTCTCCTCACAGCCTAGACCCGACCAGGTGGGGCGTGCTATGACGGACTGGCTTTATGTTGCATAGTGATCGAAGCTCCCCAGGTACTCCAGACTGGCCCGGTAGCAGAACTGGTACTGGTCCTGCAGGGGGAGGGGGAGGCGGGATAGGACGATGACGGGTGATCCAGTCAAGTCAGGACCGGAGAACACAACTCACCTCGGTCTGAACGGTAGCCGGCC
>NC_084611.1:48490317-48517817 GCF_033978795.1 Nerophis ophidion | reverse complement strand
CATGTTATTATGAATGTTACTACATTACATATATACTTACATCATGTATATAGTACATGTTATTATGTATGTTACTAGATACTACATATATACTCACATCTTGTATATTTTACATGTTATTATGAATGTTACTACATGACATATATACTTACGTCATGTATATATTACATGTTATTCTGAATGTTACCAGATACTACATATATACTTACATCATGTTATGAATGTTATTACATAACATATATACTTACATCATGTTTGTATTACATGTTATTATAAATGTTACTACATTACATATATACTTACATCATGTATATAGTACATGTTATTATGTATGTTACTAGATACTACATATATACTCACATTTTGTATATTTTACATGTTATTATGAATGTTACTACATTACATATATACTTACATCATGTATATACTACATGTTATTCTGAATGTTACTAGATACTACATATATACTTACATCATGTTTGTATTACATGTTATTATAAATGTTACTACATTACATATATACTTACATCATGTATATACTACATGTTATTCTGAATGTTACTAGATACTACATATATGCTTACATCATGTTATGAATGTTATTACATAACATATATACTTAAATCATGTTTGTATTACATGTTATTATGAATGTTACTACATGACATATATACTTACATCATGTTTATATTACATGTTATTATGAATGTTACTACATGACATATATACTTATGTCATGTATATATTACATGTTATTTTGAATGTTACTAGATACTACATGTATACTTACATCATGTATATATTACATGTTATTATGAATGTTACTACATGACATATATACTTACATCATGAATGTATTACATGTTATTATGAATGTTACTACATGACATATATACTTACATCATGAATGTATTACATGTTATTATGAATAACATAATAACATGAATTATGATGCTGTCAAGGTAAACCATTCCACGTTCTCCACATTGAAGGTTTTCTCCCAGCTGATCTGGTGTGGACTGCTTCTCAGGACAATTAACTTTGCTCATTATTTCCTTTCTTTTATGTTGCAATCTTAACCCAATTAGCCTTGAACATAAAGTTCTGGGATCATTACCCTCGTACCTTGCAATTTACCTCGCTTAATGGGGGCGTCAATTTTATGGCGCTGCCGCAAAACTTCTACCGAATTTATTCTGCTCAAGTGAACTTCCAACGTGGGGAGCACAGTGCTCGCTCACTTGAAGGTGTGTTTGTGTTTGGAGATAAGAGCTAATTGTTATGCTTTGAGTTGAAAGCAAAAATTGGAGTTGCAAGTGTCCCGCCTTTAATTAGAATTGAATGGAACTTTATAGTATTTACCACAGATGGAGTTGCAGTACAGGAACTGACATAGAGGAGACAGGAAGACTGTTGGGTCGCCTGTATACAGATAGGTAAAAAAGGGGAGAAGGAGGGAAAAAAAGCTAATTCTAAACTAAGCTCCTATGGGGGAGGGGCTCAGTTTGAGACCAGGGAAAATATTGAGCAAAAGCACACATGAGCACAAATTAATCATATCTTCACCTTGCAGATCAGACAGCTTCTCCAAGATGTTGTCTGGATTGCAATTTAGTTCCCAAATCATTAAAGTCTCCCTGTCCTTCTTCTGTGGGTACTTTGAACGCCTGCTAACATCTTTCAATTTGTCCCGATACCAAAAGGAACACAAATTCAGTGTACAAAAAAACTCAGTGTGGAAAATGTTTTTGTATAAAAATTCAGTGTAAAAAAATGCAATATATTAAAAATTCAATGTAAAAAGTTTGGTGTATAAAAAAGAATCAGAGTTTAAAATTTCAGTCTAAAAAAATTCAGTGTGGAAAAATTCAATTTCTGGTTCCATGACCAAACATATATCTTGCCTCTGATTGGCCCGTCTGTCATGTAGCAAGGAAGTGACATCACCACAGACATCCCAAATGATAAAATGTCCATTTATGAAAATAAAACCTACATTTTATAGTTGGCTTAATATTTTAAAATGATCAATTAAATTTTGAAAAATTATTACAAATACAAAAGCCCTTAAATTGATTTTGTTAATTTAAAGAAATTTAAAGTGATTTAGATTAGCCTATTTTTGTCTGTTTGAATTTTGTATCTTATCCTATTTTTTTTATTATTATTTATTGTTATTATATTTATATTGTGTTTGTATTTGCTTCAGTTTTCTTTCCTTAAAATATTTTGCGAAAGAAACTATTTGCTCAACCTGATGGATGATTGGTTGAAAGTGCCTTGGTTTTTGTCTACATTGAGAATATATGTTTATATGTACCTTTTTCAATTTAAATTAAAGATTAAATTGAACAATTAATTAAATTAAACTAAATCAAATCAAAAAATAATTAAACAATTATTGAATTAATTTAAATAAAATATTGCAAAGGTAAAAATAAATAAATCAATAAATAAATAAAATAAAATAAAAAAAAATGTCCTAGTTTACTATGTTGAGTGACGATTGGTTAAGATTCGGGCAAAACATTAGGGACGGGCCCGGCCCATCTTGCCTCTGACTGGCTCGTCCTTAATGTTTTGCCCTAATTTTAACCAATCGCCACTCATCATGGTAAACAACCAACCAATGATGGATGTTCTTATACGCAAACCAACCAATCATCATTGATGGATAGTTTGTAGCTTCCAATTTTAACTTCATAATGGAAAACCACAGTTTTAACCCTAGATTATAAAAAAAACATACTTATTAGTTGTTGGCAGGTGGGAAAAAAACGAAGAAAATGAACCATATTTGTTGATATTTTTCGAGATAAAAAAAGGCACATTTGTCTGACCTTGAACTCCAGCTCCATGCCGGTGACGTTCTCGCCGGGTTCCACCTGCGTCAGCCTCTGGATGTAGGAGTAGAGGTTCCGGGCGGGCACCTCAGTGTTGCCGCAGGCGACGGCCTCCAGCAGGGCGTCGTGGATGAAGATGTACTGGTCCTCGGTTTGGACCATGTAGTTCCTCTGTGAGCGCATCAGCGTGACGTGGCCGTAGGCGTCCACCGTCTTCTCGTGTTTTATCCGCTCCACCATGGCGTCGATCACGATGAAGCAGCCCGTGCGGCCCACCCCCGCGCTGAGGAGGACGTTAGAGTAGTCAGTGTGCAACTTGTATGCCAGTGGAAAACTGCCACACAGCACATTTTCCCACAAAGATAACGCCACAGCACACCATGTTTGCCCCTGATGAACCACAAGCTGTACACTGACTACTCTTAAGTATAGCCAGGTTTGATGTTTATACCCTTTAAGAAGGTAGACTGAGATGTAAGAGGCATTAACATACTTCTAAGATGGTGCCAATTATCAAAATCCAATATTTTTAGGTTTAAACATACATATTTAGCTAAAAAAAAAAGCTAGTATGAAACGTTAGCATGCTAACACCAGCATGCTAATATAAGAGGCATTAGCAAACTTCTAAGGTGGTGCCAAGTATCAAAATGTATGATTTTTAGGTAGAAATTATGTACAAAATGAGCAAAAACTTAGTTTAAAAAATTGCATGCTAATATCAGCATGCCAATAAAAGAGCTGTCAGCATGATTCTAAGATGGTGCCAAGCATCAACACCTATGATTTTTAGGTATTAATAGACACAATCTGTTAAAAAGCTAGAATAAACCATTAGCATGCTAATATAAGAGACGTTAGCATACTTCTAAGATGGCGCCAAGCATCAAACTCTATGATTTTGAGGTATAATCATACAAAATGTGTTAAAAATCTAGACTAAAACGTTAGCATGCTAACATTAGCATGCTAATATAAGAGATGTTAGCATACTTCTAAGGTGGTGTCAAGTATTAAAATCCAATATTTTTATGTTTAAACATACATATTTAGCTTAAAAAAAAGCTAGCATAAAACGTTAGCATGCTAAGATTAGCATGCTAATATAAGAGGCGTTAGCAAACTTCCAAGGTGGCGCCAAGTATCAAAATGTATGATTTTTAGGTATAAATTATGTACAAAATGAGCAAAAACTTAGTTTAAAAAATTGCATGCTAATATCAGCATGCCAATAAAAGAGCTGTCAGCATGATTCTAAGATGGTGCCAAGCATAAACTCTATGATTTTGAGGTATAATCATACAAAATGTGTTAAAAATCTAGACTAAAACGTTAGCATGCTAACATTAGCATGCTAATGTAAGAGATGTTAGCATACTTCTAAGGTGGTGTCAAGTATTAAAATCCAATATTTTTATGTTTAAACATACATATTTAGCTAAAAAAAAAGCTAGCATAAAACGTTGGCATGCTAAGATTAGCATGCTAAGATTAGCATGCTAATATAAGAGGCGTTGGCAAACTTCCAAGGTGGCGCCAAGTATCAAAATGTATGATTTTTAGGTATAAATTATGTACAAAATGAGCAAAAACTTAGTTTAAAAAATTGCATGCTAATATCAGCATGCCAATAAAAGAGCTGTCAGCATGATTCTAAGATGGTGCCAAGCATCAACACCTATGATTTTTAGGTATTAATAGACACAATTTGTTAAAAAGCTAGAATAAACCATTAGCATGCTAATATAAGAGACGTTAGCATACTTCTAAGACGGCGCCAAGCATCAAACTCTACGATTTTAAGGTATAAACATACAAAATGTGTTAAAATCCAGACTAAAATGTTAGCATGCTAACATTAGCATGCTAATATAAGACATGTTAGCATACTTCTAAGGTGGTGTCAAGTATTAAAATCCAATATTTTTATGTTCAAACCAACATAATTAGCTAAAAAAAAGCTAGAATACAATGTTAGCATGCTAAGATTAGCATGCTAATACAAGAGGCGTTAGCAAACTTCCAAGGTGGCGCCAAGTATCAAAATGTATGATTTTTAGGTATAAATATAAACAAAATTTGCAAAAAGTTAGTACAGAAAATTAGCATGCTAATATTAGCATGCTAATTAAAGACATGTTAGCATGATTCCGGAAGTAAATGGGGAGGGGGGGGAGGGGTTTGGTTTGTAGGGGGGAAGAAATTTGGCGTGACATTGCCAAGCATCATCATCGATGAATTTAGGTATAAACATACACAATTTGTTAAAAAGCTAGAATACAATGTTAGCATGCTATGATTAGCATCCTAAGATTAGCATGCTAATATAAGAGACGTTAGCAAACTTCTGAGGTGGCACCAATTATCAAAATGTATGATATTTAGGTATAAATAGAAACAAAATTTGAAGTTAGTATAGAAATTTAGCATGCTAATAAAAGAGATGTTAGCATGAATCTAGGATGGCGCAAGCATCCACATTGATGAATTTAGGTATAAACATACACAAATTGTTAAAAAGCTAGAATACAACGTTAGCATGCTAACATTAACAGGCTAATATAAGAGACGTTAGCAAAATTCTAAGGTTGCGCCAAGTATTAAAATCTAAGATTATTAGGTATAAATGTATGCTCATGCCTAATAATCTTAGATTCAGCCAAAAATTTTAGATTTAGATTTAGCTAAAATTTTAGTACAAAGCATTGGCATGCTAATAAAAGAGATGTTAGCATAATTCTCAGATGGTACCAAGCATCAACTTCTATGATTTTTTTAGGTAAAAACATATAGAATTTGTTAAAAAGCTAGAATAAAATGTTAGCATGCTAATACAAGAGACGTTAGCATACTTCTAAGATGGCGCTGTCACGCCAAATTTCTTCTTTCTACAAAAACCCCCCCCCCCATTTACTTCCGGGGTCATGATTAATACAGACGTTTTGTTAACGCTACATTATTAAAATATAATGCTACATTATAAAAATACAGACGTTTTGTTAACGCTATATTATAAAAAAATTTAAAAAACAAATTACAAACACAAGCTATGGGATGACATAAGAGGAAACGTGACCCCGGAAGTAAATGCGTCATCCCATAGCTTGTGTTTGTAAATTGTTTTTTAAATTTTTTTTTTATAATATAGCGTTAACAAAACGTCTGTATTTTTATAATATAGCGTTATATTTTTATAATATAGCGTTATATTTTTATAATATAGCGTTATATTTTTATAATATAGCGTTAACAAAACGTCTGTATTAATCATGACCCTGGAAGTAAATGGTGGGGAAGGTTTTTGTAGGGGGGAAGAAATTTGGCGTGACAGCGCCAAGCATCAAAATCTATGATTTTGAGGTATAAACATACACAATGTATTAAAAAGCTAGACTAAAGTATTAGCATGCTAACATTAGCATGCCAATATAAGAGATGTAAGCAAACTTCTAACGTGGCGCCAAATATCAAAATGTATGATTTTTAGGTAAAAGAGAAACAAAATCAGCTAAAAAGTTAGTATGAAACAATGGAACAATGTTAGCATGCTTCTAAGATGGTGCTAAGTGCCAAAATCCAGGCTGCAAATGTAAATGTGCAGGTAGGAGTCAGGAGTCAGGACACACCTGCAGTGGACGATCATGGGCCCAGCATCTGGAGGGTTGCAGGCCTTCACCCGACGCAGGAAGGCCAGGAACGGGGTGGGATGCTCGGGCACGCCGTGGTCTGGCCAGGCTGTGAACTGGAAGTGACGAACCTCTCGCTTCTCATTGGAGCCGCTCTGGAGACACACACACACAAACACACACACACACACACACACACACACACACACACACACACACACACACACACACACACACACACACACACACACACACACACACACACACACACACACACACACACACACACACACACACCGGTTATCATTTGGAATGCAGACCAAGTGTTTGATCAGTACTTGTGGGGACCAGCCTTTCTACAGGTTGTGGAGGCATAAAAGAAAGTATGTCAAATGTCCACTGGCCAGTTAGCTCATACACCTCTTTAAATCTCTGGATTGATGAAGTAATGTGCTGATCATTCTTATTAAAGGGATCAATTATTGATTGATTGATTGATTGATTGATTTATTGATTGATGATTACTGGGGACCCTGGGAGGGGGGGGGGAGGGGGGGGACTTAATATGGGTCATGGGGACCAAATTTTGAAAAAATTGCATAATTCACACACATTTGTCTGTGACTACTGAGGACCATTAAAAAATTAAAAAAAACATTCAAATGAAATATGACATGATCCTCAGAATATGTTATTAAAGTAAAACATGTAGAAATGCATGTAGTACTTATTACTTTGCTACATGTATTGCATTAAACATGTTTTATGGGCCAAAAGCTTAAAAATCACTTAGGCGTCTTCAGAATGGATCTGACTATCATTTAAAAAGGTTTCCCTTTAGAGCAGGGGTCACCAACGCGGTGCCCGCGGGCACCAGGTAGCCTGTAAGGACCAGATGAGTCACCCGCTGGCCTGTTCTGAAAATAGCTCAAATAGCAGCACTTACCAGTGAGCTGCCTCTATTTTTTAAATTGTATTTATTTACTAGCAAGCTGGTCTCGCTTTGCTCGACATTTTTAATTCTAAGAGAGACAAAACTCCAATAGAATTTGAAAATCCAAGAAAATATTTTAAAGACTTGGTCTTCACTTGTTTAAATCAATTATTCTTTTTTACCTTTGCTTCTTATAACTTTCAGAAAGACAATTTGAGAAAAAATACAACCTTACAAATTATTTTAGGATTTTTAAACACATATACCTTTTTACCTTTTAAATTCCTTCCTCTTCTTTCCTGACAATTTAAATAGGTGTTGAAGTACATTTATTTTTGTTGTTGTAAAGAATAATAAATACATTTTAATTGAATTTTTTATTTTAGCTTCTGTTTTTTCGACGAAGAATATTTGTGAGATATTTATTTTAACTTATTATGATTACAATTCAAAAAATCATTCTGGCAAATCTAGAAAATCTGTAGAATCAAATTTAAATCTTATTTCAAAGTTGATTTTAACCTATTTAAAACATGTCATCAAAATTCTAAAATTAATTTTAATCAGGAAAAATTACTAATGATGTTCCATAAATTATTTTCAAATTTTTTTTCAAAAAGATTCAAATTAGCTAGTTTTTCTCCTCATTTTTTTCAGTTGAATTTTGAATTTTAAAGAGTCGAAATTGAAGATGAACTATGTTTCAAAATTTAATTGTCATTTTTTTCGTGTTTTCTCCTCTTTTAAACCGTTCAATTAAGTGTTTTTTTCGACATTTATTCTCAACAAAAAACCTACAAAAAACCTTCTGTAAAAGGGAAAAAAATGTACGATGGAATGACAGACAGAAATACCCCCCTTTTTTTTATATATATAGATTTATTTATTAAAGGTAAATTGAGCAAATTGGCTATTTCTGGCAATTTATTTAAGTGTGTATCAAACTGGTAGCCCTTCGCATTAATCAGTACCCAAGAAGTAGCTCTTGGTTTCAAAAAGGTTGGTGACCCCTGGTTTAGAGGACCTGTTTTTTTTGTCCCCATACCGTCAGAGGTCCCCTAAAGGTGACTGTGTAAACAGAGCCGTGCCAGAACACACACACACACACACAGACACACACACAGACACACACACACACACAGAAACACACACACTTACACACACACACACACACACACACACACACACGAACACACACAAACACACACAGAAACACACGCACACACAAACACACACACACACACACACAAGCACACACACACACACGAACACACACACACACAAGGACGGACAGACACACACGCACACACACACACAGACACACACACACAAGCACACACACACAAACACGAACACACACACACGAACACACACACACATGAACACACACACAAACACACACACGAACACACACGAACACACACAAACACACATACACAAACACGAACACACACACAAACACACACACACACGCACACCTACACACACAAACACACACACACAAGCACATACACACAAACACAAACACACACACAAACACACACACAAGGACGGACACACACACGCACACCTTCACACACAAACACACACACACGCACACCTACGCACACAAACACACACGCACACACATTCGTGTATTTCTGACCTTCTTGAGACCTGAGAAAAATGCCAGAACACACACGCGCACACACACACACGCACACACACACACACACACAAGGATACACATACAGACACACACGCACACACACACACTCACACACTCATACACACACACACAGACACACACGCACACACACACACACACACGCTCACACAAGGACACGCACACAGACACACACGCACACAAACAAGGACACGCACACAGACACACAAACACACACAAGGACACACGCAAAGACACACATGCATGCACACACGCTCACACACGCACACACACACACACAAACAAGGACACAGACACACACGCACACACACACACACTCACACACGCACACACACACACACACGCACACTCACACAAGGACACACACACAGACACACGCGCACACACACACACACACACGCACACAGATACAAGGACGCACACATACACACACACGCTTATGATGTTGAATTGTTTTTGCGACCAGGCTTATGAACAAAACACGCACCCATGGACTACTATATACACACATAAAGTACAACAGTCCTAGAGTAGTCTTAGTATACTCCAAAGCCAAAATATTATGGTTTTGCGTCCATGCTTATGGACAAAACACACACCTATGGACTACTATATACAAACCCCGTTTCCATATGAGTTGGGAAATTGTGTTAGATGTAAATATAAACGGAATACAATGATTTGCAAATCCTTTTCAACCCATATTCAGTAGAATGCACTACAAAGACAAGATATTTGATGTTCAAACTCATAAACTTTATTTTTTTTTTGCAAATAATAATTAACTTATAATTTCATAGCTGCAACATGGTGCCAAAGTAGTTGGGAAAGGGCATGTTCACCACTGTGTTACATCAATTTTTCTTTTAACAACACTCAATAAACGTTTGGGAACTGAGGAAACTAATTGTTGAAGCTTTGAAAGTGGAATTCTTTACCATTCTTGTTTTATGTAGAGCTTCAGTCGTTCAACAGTCTCCGTTGTTGTATTTTACGCTTCATGATGCGCCACACATTTTCGATGGGAGACATGTCTGGACTGTAGGTGGGCCAGGAAAGTACCCGCACTCTTTTTTTTACAAAGCCACGCTAATGTAACACTTGTCTTGCTGAAATAAACAGGGGCGTCCATGATAACGTTGCCTGGATGACAACATATGTTGCTCCAAAACCTGTATGGACCATTCAGCATTAATGGTGCCTTCACAGATGTGTAAGTTACCCATCCCTTGGGCACTAATACACCCCCATACCATCACAGATGCTGGCTTTTGAACTTTGCGCCTAAAACAATCTGAATGGTTATTTTCCTCTTTGTTCTGGAGGACACCACGTCCTCTGTTTCCAAATATAATTTGAAATGTGGACTCGTCAGACCACAGAACACCTTTCCACTCTGCATCAGTCCATCTTAGATGAGCTCGGGCCCAGTCAAGCCGGCAGCGTTTCAGGATATTGTTTATAAATGGGTTTGGCTTTGCATAGTAGAGTTTTAACTTGCACTTACAGATGTAGCGACCAACTGTAGTTACTGACAGTGGTTTTATGAAGTGTTCCTGAGCCCATGTGGTGATATCCTTTACACACTGATGTCGGTTTTTGATGCAGTACCACCCGAGGGATCAAAAGTCAGTAATATCATCGCTTACGTGCAGTGATTTCTCCAGATTCTCTGAACTTTTTGATGATTTTACGGACCGTAGATGGTAAAATCCCTAAATTCCTTGCAATAGCTCTTTCCAACTCATATGGAAATGGGCTTTGTACAAACATAATTTCCATATGAGTTGGGAAATTGTGTTAGATGTAAATATAAACAGAATACAATGATTTGCAAATCATTTTCAACCCATATTCAGTTGAATATGCTACAAAGACAACATATTTGATGTTCAAACTGATAAACATTTTTTTGTTGCAAATAATCATTAACTTTAGAATTTGATGCCAGCAACACGTGACAAAGAAGTCTGGAAAGGTGCAATAAATACTGATAAAGTTGAGGAATGCTCATCAAACACTTATTTGGAACATCCCACAGGTGTGCAGGCTAATTGGGAACAGGTGGGTGCCATGAATGGGTATAAAAGCAGCTTCCATGAAATGCTAAGTAATTCACAAACAAGGATGGGGCGAGGTACACCCCTTTGTAAGCAAATTGTCGAACAGTTTTAGAACAACATTTTTCAACGAGCTATTGCAAGGAATTTAGGGATTTTACCATCTACAGTCCTTATAATCATCTAAAAGTTCAGAGAATCTGGAAAAATCACTGCACATAAGCGATGATATTACGGGCTTTTGACCCCTCTGGCGGTACTGCATCAAAAACCGACATCAGTGTGTAAAGGATATCACCACATGGGCTCAGGAACACTTCATAAAATCACTGTCAGTAACTACAGTTGGTCGCTACATCTGTAAGTGCAAGTTAAAACTCTTCTATGCAAAGGCAAACCCATTTATCAACAATATCCTGAAACGCCGCGGGCTTGGCTGGGCCCGAACTCATCTAAGATGGACTGATGGAAAGTGGTAAAGTGTTCTGTGGTCTGACGAGTCCACATTTCAAATTATATTTGGAAACTGTGGACGTGGTGTCCTCCGGAACAAAGAGGAAAATAACCATTCGGATTGTTATAGGCGCAAAGTTGAAAAGCCAGCATCTGTGATGGTATGGGGGTGCATTAGTGCCCAAGGCATGGGTAACTTACACATCTGTGAAGGCACCATTAATGCTGAAAGGTACATACAGGTTTTGGAGCGACATATGTTGTCATCCAAACAACGTTACCATGGACGCCCCTGCTTATTTCACCAAGACACGCGTTACAACAGCGTGGCTTCGTAAAAAAAGAGTGCGGGTTCTTTCCTGGCCCGCCTGCAGTCCACTCCTGTCTCCCATGGAAAATATGTGGCGCATCATGAAGCATAAAATACGACAGCGGAGACCCCAAACTGTTGAACGACTGAAGCTCTACATAAAACAAGAATGGGAAAGAATTCACTTCAACAATTAGTTTCCTCAGTTCCCAAACATTTATTGAGTGTTGTTAAAAGAGAAGGTGATGTAACACAGTGGTGAACATCCCCTTTCCCAACTACTTTGGCATGTGTTGCAGCCATGAAATTCTAAGTTAATTATTATTTGAAAAAAAAAATAAAGTTTATGAGTTTGAACATCAAATATCTTGTCTTTGTAGTGCATTCAATTGAATATGGGTTGAAAAGAATTTGCAAATTGTTGTATTCTGTTAATATTTACATCTAACACAATTTCCCAACTCATATGGAAATGGGGTTTGCACTGTACACACTCACACATACAGTATAGTACAACAGTCCTAGAGTACTAGTAGTACACTTCCAGGCCCAAATATTATGTTTTTTCGTGCCGGCTTCTGGACAAAACACACACATGTGGACTACTATATACACACATGTGGACTACTATATACACACATGTGGACTACTATATACATACATGTGGACCATGGCCGGCTCTACGCAGGGGCAAGAGGGGGCAGAGCCCCCTTAAATAAATGTCTTGCCCCCTCAAATCAAAATTTGAGAAAGCAAATTTTAATAACACTCACAAAATTACTACATTACAAGTTGACAAAATTATCTGCACTAGCGGAAAAATCCACCGAAAAAGGGACACACACGATATAGTAGTGTCGGCTTCCCTCTCCTCCCCCCCTCCGCTGTGCGCGTATTGATCATTCCACAAGCTGCGCAGCAGACACACACCCACACACACCCCTCAGCCCTCAGTAGAATTACAAGAAAAACAACAGAAAAAGAATTCCAGCAGTCAATTGCCAGACCGTTGCTAAGCAAAACGGGCCGTTGCTACGGACTCCGCTCTGAACAGACGACAGCAGAGGAGGACTGCTAAGCAGGATATATACCTTATGTTTAATTTTTACCCTCATTAACAGCATCATAAATGACTTGTAGCTTGTTACAGGGACAGTGGAGGCTCTCTGCCTTCCAAACCACTGCTGCTCAGAGCCTCCGCTGTCACTGCTCTCGTCAAGTTGTAAAAAAAAAAAAAAAAAAAGGAACTCCATAGCACCGAAAGTCCGCGACGATAAACGTGTTTATGACAGATAAGACTACACAAATACACCCATCCTAACAAGTATATGATAAATGTAGACAACTTTTCCTTTTCTTTTACTTTCATACTGCAACAGTGATTGTATGTTTACTGAGGGCTGAGGGGTGTGTGCGGGTGTGTGTCTGCTGCGCAGCCTGTGGAATGATGAATACGCGCACAGCGGAGGGGGGGAGGAGAGGGAAGCCGACACTACTATATTGTGTGTGTCCCTTTTTCGGCGGATTTTTCCGCTAGTGCAGATAATTTTGTCAACTTGTAGTGTAGTAATTTTGTGAGTTTATTAAAATTTGCTTTCTCAAATTTTGATTTGAGGGGGTAAGACAATTATCTAAGGGGGCTTAGCCCCCTCTTGCCCCTGCGTAGAGCCGGCCATGCCTGCCTGGTACCACACACGACCATGGCTAGAGTATTCTGTGGTGCGAGACGCCTGCTTCTGTTTCCCCTGTCGGAAATATGGCAGCGCTGTTAATGTTTCCCCCCTGAGGGATTGCCACCTTATTGTGGTCAGGGGGTTTGCGTGCCTCAGTGACCGTAAGAGCTATACCAGCAGGAGCTTAGTCTTCAGGTGGGACACCCAAGTTGGACAGGTCTGAAGGTAGAGGCCTGACAAAGTGCAATCCACTACTCCAGGTTGGGGTTGGATACATAGCTAAAGACACATTTCAATGAAGAAAGCATCGTTACTATAAGCACAGAAAAAAAAGTGCTGGAGCATGATGTGTACACATGATGCCCCCTTCATATTTCTGACTGCCCCCTCATATAAGCATGCCTAGAACCGCCCCTGATGTGGACTACTATATACACACATAAAGTACTACTATATACTCACACACATAAAGTACATCAGTCCTAGAGTACATGAAGATAAAGCGTCACTAAGAGGGTGATGGCAGGTGTCAATACGAGCAGCATAAATATCTGAATAATTTCGGGCAAAATCAAAGATTGTTTACCTTGTAGAGAGCAAATGTCCTGACGGAGTAGGTGGCCAGCTCCACGGTGTCCAGCAGTGTGACCTGGATCAGACCATAGGTCTCTGTCCCTCGCGTGGGCCAGTACTGGTCACACTTCACCTGGAGAAGGAGGACGGGAGATTTAGTCAGACAAAGTCCAAGTTTTTTTTTAAACATGTTTTTATGTGAGGACAAGATAAAGAGTTGGAAGTGCATGAGCAGCATGTGTACAGCAGGGCTATTCAACAACATCAGGAGCATCCTCTCAATATAGCTGATCTTTGGCTGTCTTGCAATAGGTCCTTAATAAAGAACACTTCTATTGTCATTTAGAGAGGATCTTTGACCAATGTTTTTATGGCAAGTTCTTAAAAACAGCGCAGTGCTACTATTATATAGAGGATCTATTATGGCGTCACTTTTGTGCAAAAAATCCAAGCGCATAAAAATTGTTATCGCGCGCTGTTTCTCCACTTTGCGCGCGTGTGGTGCTTTTTTGCGCGCACGCGGTGCCAATGTGCGCGCGCTCCATCTCGGTCCGGCATTTCTCCTCGCGCTGTCATGTTTGTTTTGACACTTTGGGGGCGGGAATGGTTGGACGGCCCCTTCTTTCTGATTGGCTCTAAACTGTCAGTCAATGGCAACGTGGCGGCCATCTTACCTCAGGCAGTTGGCCCCGCCCAGTACATAGTTGTCAAGGAACATGTACTATTTAAATAACCATAACTTGCTCAATTTTTAACTCATGTCCAAATGGTTCGATTTGTTATAAATGTCAGGTTTTCATGGGGCTATCATGGCTGAACAAGAAAGTCTTACACAATTATCTCTCATTTGCCTAATATATGGAGCTAGCTTTTTTTGTTGTTTTTTTAAATACATATTTTTAACTCTGCCATTTATACTGATCTGGGCTGATATCTAATTTTCCATAGTTTGAGTTGTTTGCAGAAGTGTAAATACTTTTTATAGTAATATTAAAACCATATTCATTAATTGTAGTGATAACCTGTCATTCATTATTCTACTAAAATAGTAATTGCAATCACAACATCAATAATTAACACTTCATTAACTATGTGATGTTCTCTCAACAGATGAGACATTACCTTCTTCAAAGACTTTTAGATAAAATTCAATTGGCATTTTCCACAACTCCACTAAATTTGGACTTTTTAGAATGCGTTTGTGTCAAGATCAATATGTCTCTTTTCATACACATACAACCAGTCCACAGATGTCAGTCAATGATGGAAATTATATTTTCAAATGTTTTCTTTCCTCCCTTGTCTGTTTTAAAAAATATTTTTATTTATATAAATTTAATATTTGTATATCTAAATACTGAATGTATGCCACAATGGGGGACTATTAATTTTCTTTCCTCTATCTACTTTAGGTTTACACCAGAGTCTATCCGAACCCACTTATCTATGGGTACTTCATATCAGGACCACATGATTAGCATATGGGCCTATATATTGATGTTATAATTGCAATTACTATTTTAGTAGAATAATCAATGACAGGTTATCACTACAATTAATGAATATGGTTTTAATATTACTGTCAGGCTTGCCCCTGACACTTTGTCTATGTTTTAGTTTTTTCCTCTGCATTTGTCTGTTTCCTGTGTTTAGTATTTCCTGTCTTTTAGTTCCTGTCAAGTGCTCTTAATTTGTCAGCTTCCTGTCTTGTTCCCTGAGTGGTGTGTTCCTCCTCAGTGTGTTTAGTATTTCCTGTCCTTAGTTCCTGTCTAGTGCTCTTATTTTGTCAGCTTCCTGTCTTGTTCCCTGAGTTCTGTGTTCCCCTTCAGCTGCAGCTGATTGGCATCTGGCCACACCTGTTGCCAATCAGCCAGCTCCTATTTGTACCTCCTTTGTCTTGTGTCAGTGGCTGGATCATTGTATTGTATTGCATTGTCGTTGCCACATGTCACTCTTGTCGTGCTACCTGTCGTGTCATTTTGTTACAGCCCCTACCTGTCATGTTACACTTTGTCCTGGTCGTCGTAGCGGTAAGCTGTTTCTGTTAGCATTAGTTATTTCCAGTTTTTCTGTTTGCTATCCACTAGCTTCCATGCTAAAGTTCCTTTTTGTTTTTCTAGCTCCCAGTGCTAGCTCCCTTAGTTGGTTATTCGCCCACGTGCGTGCTTTTTGTTTGTTCTTGTTTAGTTTTAATTAAATCATGTCTTCTTATCCAATGCCTGCCTCCATCTCTGCATCATGGGGTTCAACAACAAATAACCCTGACAATTACTATAAAAAGTATTTAAGTTTCTGCAAACAACTCAAACTATGGAAAATTAGATATCAGCCCAGAACAGTACAGATGGCAGAGTTAAAAATATGTATTAAAAAAAACAACAAAAAAAGCTAGCTCCATACATTAGGCAAATTAAATCTGAGAGATAATTGTATTAAAGACTTACTTGTTCAGCCATGATAGCCCCATGAAAACGTGACATTTATAACAAATCGAACCATTTGGAAATGAGTTAAAAATTAAGCAAGTTATGGTTATTTAAATAGTACATGTTCCTTGACAACTATGTACTGGGCGGGGCCAGCTGCCTGAGGTAAGATGGCCGCCACGTTGCCTTTGACTGACGGCGCTCAGAGCCAATCAGAAAGAAGGGGCTGTCTAACCATTCCCGCCCCCAAAGTGTCAAAACAAACATGACAGCGCGAGGATAGATGCCAGACCGAGACGGAGCGCACGCAAAAAGGCACCACACGCGCGCAAAAGGATATCGCGCGCGCACGAAGTGGAGAATCAGCGCACGATAACAGTTTTTATGCGCTTGGATTTTTGGCACTAATGTGACGCCATAATCTTTGACTGATGTTTTTTTGCACGAGGTCCTTAAAAACAGCACAGTGGTACTATTAAATAGAAGATCTTTGACTAAATGTTTTTTTGTGTGCTTGGTCCTTAATAACAGCACAGTGCTACTATTGTATAGAAGATCTTTGACTGAGTTTTTTTTCGTGAGGTCCTTAAAAAGAGCAAAGTGCTACTGTCGTATAGAGGATCTTTGACTGATGTTTGTTTTTGCGCTAGGTCCTTAAAAAAAGCACAGTGCTATTATCACATAGAGCAGTGGTTCTCAACCTTTTTTCAGTGATGTACCCCCTGTGAACATTTTTTTAATTCAAGTACCCCCTAATCAGAGAAAAGCATTTTTGGTTGAAAAAAAGAGATAAAGAAGTAAAATACAGCACTATGTCATCAGTTTCTGATTCATTAAACTGTATAACAGTGCAAAATATTGCTAATTTTTAGTGGTCTTTCTAGAACTATTTGGAAAAAAATATATAAAAAAATAACTAAAAACTTGTTGAAAAATAAACAAGTGATTCAATTATAAATAAAGATTTCTACACATAGAAGTAATCTTCAACTTAAAAGTGCCCTCTTTGGGGATTGTAATAGAGATCCATCTGGATTCATCAACTTCATTCTAAACATTTCTTCACAAAAAAAGACATCTTTAACATCAATATTTATGGAACATGTCCACAAAAAAAATCTAGCTGTCAACACTGAATATTGCATTGTTGAATTTCTTTTCACAGTTTATGAACTTACATTCATATTTTGTTGAAGTATTATTTAATTAATATAGGATTTTTTAAATGTTGCTAGTTTTAGAATATTTGAAAAAAAAATCTCACGTACCCCTTGGAATACCTTTAAGTACCCCCAGGGGTACACGTACCCTCATTTGAGAACCACTGATATAGAGGTTCTTTGACTAATGTATTTTTAAATTGTAGATCCTTAAAACTAAATAATTCTCTTATTGTATAGAGGATATTAGGGCTATATAAGTAAACATTGATTGATTGATTGATTGATTAACTTGTAGGTCCTTAAAACAAAATACTACTCCTGTCGCACAGAGAATCTTTGACCAATGTTTTTTTTAATTGTAGGTCCTTAAAACCAAATACTTCTCTTGTCGTATAGAGGATCTTGGACCAATGTTTTTTTTTTTTTAAATTGTAGGTCTGTAAAACAAAATACGTCTCTTGTCGTATAGAGGATCTTTGACCAATGTTTCTTTTTTAACTTGTAGATCCTTAAAACAAAATACTTCTCCGGTCTTATAGAGGATCTTTGATCAAAGTTTTTTAAAATTGTAGGTCCTTTAAACAAAATACTTCTCTTGTCGTATAGAAGATCTTTGATCAATGTTTTTTTAAATTGTAGGTCCTTAAAACAAAATACTACTCTTGTTGTATAGAGGATATTTGGACCAGTGTTTTTTTTTAATTGTAGTTCCTTCAAACAAAATATTTCTCTGGTCGTATAAAATATATTTTACTAATGTTTTTTTTAACTTGTAGGTCCTTAAAAAAAAATACTACTCCTGTCGTCTGGAGGATCTTTGACCAATGATTTTTTTTTTTTTTTAAATTGTAGATTCTTAAAACAGAATATTTCTCTGGTCGTATAGAGGATCTTTGACCAGTGTTTTTTTTTTTAAATTGTAGATCCTTGAAACAAAATACTTCTCTTGTCGTATAGAGGATATTTGACCAATGTTTTTTTTAAGTTGTAGGTCCTTAAAACAAAATACTACTATTGTCGTATAGAAGATCTTTGACCAATGTTTTTTTTTAATTGTAGCTTGTTAAAACAAAATACTTCTCTTGTCGTATAGAGGATCTTTGACCAAAGTTTTTTTTAAGTTGTGGGTCCTTAAATCAAAATATTTCTCTGGTCATATAGAGGACCTTTTACTAATATTTATTTAACTTGTAGGTCCTTAAAACGGAATACTACTCTTGTCGTGTAGAGGATCTTTGACGAATGTTTTTCTGCTGTAGTACTACAGCAGAAAATATGTACAATATGTTCATATTGTACATAGTCATGTACAATATGAACTAGACCACAAGGAAGTGTTTAAAATGCAGATTAAAATCATTATAGTTTATGATCTCAGGAAAAGTGAGGTATGCTTAGTTTAGTGAAGAGTGGCGTTGAACAGTCCTGGCGTACGCACACAGAAGACAAAAGGTGTGAGGAAGTTGGGAGGAGGTTTAGTGTTTGTGTGGCGTGATACAACAGTTGTGTGACTTTCTATGGTGCAGGTTGTGTTGTGTTTGAGGGTCTCTGCTAAAACCCGGCACAGCGAGGAGCATCACATGACTCCACGTGGGCCTCCAGTTCCCACCTCCCAAAAACACTCCTTGGTCACAAGACCGGACTTGCAGTTTCTCCGCTCGGCCACAAGGAGAGGGCGCCGTCCCAGCGGACCCGGGCAGAATCAGGCCAAAGCCAGCGCTGCTCGCTGATCCTGCCCCCGCCCCCCGCCCCCTGGGTCCTCACATCAAAGACGCGGCATTAAGGATTAAGGTTCAGGCTGTAATTACGGCTTTTCAACCCTCTTCCCAGCGGACCTTGAGAGACTAGCGGGAAGGGAACGCTCGCCCACGGTGGGACGGCGAGGGCTGCACGCCGCACCCACCTTACGGGAAGATGTAGGATAAGTGGAGGACCACCAGCACAACTCTTGTGTGGTTTGCTCAAAGGAACATCATCTGGGACTATTAGTCTCGCTTAAATGGAAACTACTTTTTTTTTTCCAATGTACGAAAAAACATGTTTTTTTTATGAATTTGAACTCAAAGATAAATGCTAGCAAGAGTCAGCTAACAATGGTGGTAGTAAGAGTCACGTTAATTCACATACAACACACTCTAAAAACATCTAAAAGCCTCTATTATTGTTTTATATACACACTGTAAGTATATATATACATATATATGTAGTATCTAGTAACATTCATAATAACATGTAATATATACATGATGTAAGTATATGTCATGTAGTAACATTCCCAATAACATGTAATATATACATGATGTAAGTATATATGTAGTATCTAGTAACATTCCCAATAACATGTAATATATACATGATGTAAGTATATATGTAGTATCTAGTAACATTCATAATAACATGTAATATATACATGATGTAAGTATATATGTAGTATCTAGTAACATTCATAATAACATGTAATACAGACATGATGCAAATATATACGTCATGGAGCAACATTCATAATAACATGTAATATATACATGATGTAAGTATATATGTCATGTAGTAACATTCATAATAACATGTAACATATACATGATGTAAGTATATATGCAGTATCTAGTAACATTCATAAAAACATGTAATATATACTGTACATGATGTATGTATATATGTCATGTAATAACATTCATAATACCATGTAATATATACATGATGTAAGTATACATGTAGTATCTAGTAAAATTCATAAAAACATGTAATATACACATGGTGTAAGTATAAATGTAGTATCTAGTAACATTCATAAAAACATGTAATATATACATGATGTAAGTATTTATGTAATTTAGTAACATACATAATAACATGTAATATATACATGATGTATGTCATATATGTCATTTAGTAACATTCATAATAACATGTAATATATACATGATGTAAGTATAAAGATAGTATCTAGTAACATTCATAAAAAACATGTAATATTTACATATTAAGGTCATTTTTTTATCCTGAATATAAGGATGTACAATTTTAAAAACTGCGCGTAGTCAAACACTAAGCATCATGTAGCAACTAAGTGCTAAACAAGATATACAAACATACTAAAACAATCACTTACTGTACAACGTCTGTTCTCACTGGGATAAAGACTGATGGGATGTTTATATCTTCCCCTTTACAGCAAAAATTCATCATAATCCTCAAAAAGGGTTAAAAAATGTGTCTTTCTGGCCATCTCCGGGACTAAGTTGGATGTCTAAGTTGACCAACTTGTGGGTTTACGTCCCCAACCTTCTACTATCCAGGTGAGAGGGGTGCTTTATCATCTAGAATTAACTTTCACCAATTCAGAGGCCATGCAGCACCTCAATATGTCAATATAGCAGCAAAAGCTAGTTAAGTCTCTAAAAGTAGTTCCTCTGTGTTAGCACTTATAACAACAATATCACTAATACTTGTTTATTCAGGTTAGGACATGTAAATGGAGTGTTATTGGCAGGTTTTTTTTGTTTTTGGAGTAATCGCGTACTACATTGTTAGCTACCTTGTACTCGCAGTATTTTACGCTTTAGAATGCATTAAAAAAGATAGTGCTATCCGTGAGACGGTGAACCGAGGTCATTCTTTTGGAAAACGTGACGAGACACACTTTTACAGTGGCATCGCTAGATCATGTGACCATGTGACCATGTGACCATGTGACCATGCGAGCGTGGACGCCGAAGGTTCCGAGTGGGAAGGAACCCTCGGACTGCGGCTCTTTGAGAGGGTTCCGAGTCCTCACGCGTGGGAGAGGGTGAGGAGAAGAAGCGTGTTGGGGGAAAAAAGGGATTAGCAAAGGAGAGAAAGCGAGCTCTTGCCTTGGAGAAGAAATAAGAGGGCATCTGAGGGTGAAAGAGACAGAGAAGGTTGGAAAAGGAGGCAGCAGGAAGAAGTTAGTCATCACTCAGGAGAACATGGCACACAAGCACAGAGGGGAGGAGCATTGCAGCAAAGGATTCTGGGTAGACTTGGGTACCACACCGTATTCCGTGTGGACATGGACACTGACTGGAACCATAGGGGTCCCCACCTGGATGGAAGTGAAGATGTTTCTTTTGACTACTGTTCACTATACAAAACCCCCAAAACCAGCAAAGTTGTGAGGTTGTGTAAATGGTAAATAAAAAGAGAATACAACAAATCCTTTTCAACATATATTCAATTGAATAGACTGCAAAGACAAGATATTTCATGTTCACACTGGGCAACTTTGTTATTTTTTCAATCCAATCCAATCCACTTCATTTATATAGCACATTTAAACAACACAATGTTTTCAAAGTGCTACACAACAATATTAAAAACAATATTCAAGTACTATCCTGAGCTCCACCAATGACTGAATTAAATTAAAAAAATATATATATTAAACCAAATATTGCAAATATTAGTTCATTTGGAATGTGATGCCTGCAACATGTTTCCAAAAAACTGGCATAAGTGGCAAACAAGACTGAGGAAAGTCTAGGAATGCTCTTCAAACACTTATTTGGAACATCCCACAGGTGTACAGGCTAATTGGGAACAGGTAGGTGCCATGACCATACTTGCCAACCTGGAGACCTCCAAAGATAGTGTGTGTGTGTGTGTGTGTGTGTGTCTGAATATATAATAATAATAATAATAATAATAATAATAATGGATTAGATTTATATCACGCTTTTCTATTGTTAGATACTCAAAGCGCTCACAGAGAAGTGGGAACCCATCATTCATTCACACCTGGTGGTGGTAAGCTAACTCTGTAGCCACAGCTGCCCTGGGGTAGACTGACGGAAGTGTGGCTGCCAGTTTGCGCCTACGGCCCCTCCGACCACCACCAATCATTCATTCATCATCCATTCACCTGTGTGAGCGGCACCGGGGGCAAGGGTGAAGTGTCCTGCCCAAGGACACAACGGCAGCGATTTGTATGTCAATAGGTGGGAAGCGAACCTGCAACCCTCAGGTTTTATGGCACAGCCGCTTTACCCACTACGCCATGCCGCCCCTATATATATGTATATATTACGGGTGTAACGGTACACAACAATTTTGGTTCGGTATGTACCTCGGTTCAGAGGTCATGGTTCAGTTCATTTTCGGTACAGTAAGAAAACAACAAAATAGATATTTTTTGATTATTTATTTAACAAATTTGCTAAATCTCCCACCAAAAATATTTTTCTTACTGGAATATTTCATGTGAAGTAATGGGAAACTTGGATAGGTCAATAATTCATAATAACATTGATTTTGATTCAATATTATGTTTTAAGCAATGACAGTTTAAAATAAAAATAAAACAGCTTTGTTTTATTAGTCAACGTTGCAACTTTTTCTAAATTACATTTAGCCCTTAAACTTTTTATTTCACTTTTGTTTATGTTTTTGTTTATTTTAATAGTATTTTTAGAATGTGTCGTGGGCCTTTAAAACATTAGCTGTGGGCCGCAAATGGCCTCCGGGGCACAGTTTTGACACCCCTGCTATAGATAATCAAAAATAAAATCTGATAAATCAATGGGTAAAAATCAGAGCCTGGCGACGCATGCGCGTTTATCATAACTCTTTCGCTCCCTCTGTCTCTGCCCCTCCCTCACGAATGTTGCTGCGTGCAGCACTTTTTTTTATATTTTGAACCCCTTCTTAACCCTGATTGTATATTGAAAATACACACAACCCTAACTTAAAATGCCGGACATTTGAGGCATTTAAGAAACTCCACCCGGACAACCCCGCAAAAGAGGACATATCCCGTGAAAAGAGGAGGTATGGTCAGTTTATTTAACTCAGTCGTTGCTAGCATGCGGTGTGTTGTTGTTTTTTTGATTGATTGAAATTTTTATTAGTAGATTGTAGAGTACAGTACATATTCCGTACAATTGACCACTAAATGGTAACACCCCAATAAGTTTGCCAACTTGTTTAAGTCGGGGTCCACGTAAATCAATTCATGGTGCCTCGGTGTGCATTGTTTACACAACGTGCGGTGCGCTACTTAATATGTCCGTGTCGTTCGGTACACCTCCGAACCGAACCGAAACCCCCGTATCGAAACGGTTCAGTACAAATACACGTACCGTTACACCCCTAGTATATATATATAAAGAGGTGCACACCGTAGCCCGCTGCAAGAAATACTTGACTTTCAGTGAATTATATATATATATATATATATATATATATATATATTTTTTTTTTCTAACCATATGCATGTACAGTAGATGGCAGTATTGTCCTGTTTAAGAGTGTCACAACATTGCTGTTTACGGCAGATAAACTGCTTTACTGTAGACGAAAACGTGACTGTTGTTGTTGTGTGTTGTTGCCGCGCTGGGAGGACGTTGATGAAACTGCCTAACAATAAACCCACATAAGAAACCAAGAACTTGCCCTCAATCATTCTACAGTTATAACGTCATTGGGCAGACACGCTGTTTATGTTGTGGGAAAGCGGACATGAAAACAGGCTGTCCTCACTCAGGTCCGCACGGAGCTGGAGGGGGCGTGGCCTCCAGCTTCGCCTGAATTTCGGGAGATTTCCGGGAGAAAATTTGTCCCAGAAGGTTTTCGGGAGAGGCGCTGAATTTCGGGAGTCTCCCGGAAAATCCGGGCGCGTTGGCAAGTATGCGTGGACGACAAGCGAGCAGCGTGGCGGGGCGCGCCGGGAGCGACGCCGCTATCGTGATCAGGTGCGCGGGTTGCCCACTATATAAAAGGGCGGCAGCCGTGAACGTGGGGGAGAGAGACGGAGAGAAGAGACTGAGCAAGAGAGGAGCGGATGCTGAGCGAGAGAGACGTAGAGCGCGAGAAAGCCAAAGTCGCAAGAAGCTGAAAAGCTGGAGCGGAAGATAGCAACCTGGCAAGAGACACACACATATGTATATATATATATTCATGAATGAGTATATCCGTTCCAGCTGTCCTGAATGAACTGAAATAATTTTTTCCCCAATCATTTTGGAACTTGCAAGCGTACTTCTTCGTCTTACTCCTCGTCGCCACGACTGTCTCTTCTTCGTTCTTCTGCTTCGTCCTATTACGTTTTTTGGACATTACTACTTGCCGTAGTTTTGAAGCGATGCATGATGGGAATCCGGATGTTGTGTGTCAGTGTATGAATGTGCCGGGTCATAGATAAACCTGAAGATAACGGGGACATATATAATAGTCTCCTTTTCAGGTGAGAGAGGACGCTAAAGGCACGCCCCCAATATTGTTGTCCGGGTGGAAATCGGGAGAAATTCGGGAGAATGGTTGCCCCGGGAGATTTTCGGGAGTCTCCCGGAAAAATCGAGAGGGTTGGCAAGTATGGCCGTGATTGGCTTCAAAAGCAGCTTCCATGAAATGCTCAGTCATTCACAAACAAGGACGGGGGGAGGCTCACCACTTTGGCAACAAATGCCTTAGCAAATTGTTTAAGAACAACATTTCTCAAGCAGCTATTGCAAGGAATTTAGGGATTTCACCATCTCCGTAATATCATCAAAAGGTTTAGAGAACCTGGAGAAATCACTGCACGTAAGCCATGATATTACACACCTTGGATCCCTCTGGCGCTACTGCATCAAAAAGCCACATCAGTGTGTAAAGGATATCACCACATGGCCTCAGGAACACTTCAGAAAACCACTGTCAGTAACTACAGTTGGTCGCTACATCTGTAAGTGCAAGTTGAAACTCTAAAATGCAAAGCCAAAGCCATTTATAAACAACACCCAGAAAAGCCGCTGGTTTTGCTGGGTCCGAGCTCATCTAAGATGGACTGATGCAAAGTGGACAAGTGTTCTGTTGTTTTTGGAAGCTATGGACGTGGTGTCTTTCGGACCAAAGAGGAAAAGACCCATCTGGACTGTTCTAGGGTGAAAGTGTTCTCGGCAGCATGTGTGATGGTATGGGGGTGTATTAGTGGCCAAGGCATGGTTAACTCACACATCTGTGAAGGCACCATTAATACTGAAAGGTGCATACAGCTTTTGGAGCAACATATGTTGCCATCCAAGCAACGTTGTCATGGACGCCCCTGCTTATTTCAGCAACACAATGCCAAGCCAGGTGTTACAACAGTGTGGCTTCATAGTAAAAGAGTGCGGGTACTAGACCGGCCTGCCTTTAGTCCAGACATCGAAAATGTGTGAAGGCTAAAATATGAGGCAGGAGACTGTTGAACAACTTAAGCTGTACATCAAACAAGATTGGGAAAGAATTCCACTTCGAAAATGTGTCTCCTCAGTTCCCAAACCTTTACTGAGTGTTGTTAAAAGGAAAGGCCATGTAAAACACTGGTGAAAATGGGTTTTTTTCCCCATTTGTTGCAGCCATTAAATTTTAAGTTCATGATTATTTGCAAAAAAAATATGAAATATCTTGTCTTTGACATCTATTCAATTGAATATAAGTTGAAAAGGATTTGCAAATCATTGTATTCTCTTTTTATTTACCATTTACACAACGTGACAACTTCTCTGTTTGTGGGGTTTGTATTTTGAACAATTCCCAATTGTAGCTCCTTAAAACGAAATACTTGTCTTGTCGCATAGAGGATCTTTGACCAATGTTTTTTTTTTAATTGTAGGTCCTTAAAAACAAAATACTTTGATTTTATAGAACATCTTTGACCAATGTTTTTTTTTAATTGTAGCTCACCAAATGGTCATATATTTTATTTTATTAGGTTGAATAATCATTTATGTCAGCAAAAACCTCCGCTACAAAAAAATTGCATACCGAAGCATAAAATGCAGATGAAGATTTTTCTAAATACTAAATGTGAGTGGTGGATACCAACATTTAGCAACACTCTGGTTCGGTTAAAATAAGCCATGAAAAATAAATGTTAAAAAATTTAGCAACCCTTTATATTGTGTAAAAAGTCAGAAAAGGTTAATGATCCCTGCTTTAAAAGTAACGAAAATCATCAATTTTCTACTGCTTGTCCCTTTTGGGGTCGCGGCAAAGGGTTAAAATCCTTCTAAATATAAATTTCAAATGCTTTTTATGTGTCTGTACTAGAATGTTTCTTTGTGTATATATATATATATATATATATATTAGTTAAAGTTTAAGTTAACTATATATATACACAATATTAATTAATTAATTAATAATATTATTATTATCAAAAATAAAAACACATGAAATGTTTTTATAATAATAATATATATATATATTTTTTAAAATAATAACTAAATATATATATACATTTTATTTATTTAATAATATATATATATATATATATATATATATATATATATATAAATGTTTTTATATGTTTTTATTTGTTATAATGATGATAATAATAATAATAATAATAATATTAGTAATAAACAAAACATAGTAATTACAAACTGGATTTTTGGTGGGGGCGAATTACTTGACAACATAATAGTTTAATTAATTAATTAATTAATTTTGTTAAAACGTGGTATTAAAATATATTATTTTTAAATTAATACGTCTCTAAAACAGGATTTGTTCGAATATTGCATAGAGGGAACAGAGTTTAAAGGGTTTTAAAGTGTGAGGGGTTTAAGAACAGTGAGGCTTTATTTGCAAAAACATCAAATTAAATATTTTATTATTTCCATAAATAAGTAATTTAATTATTAAATAAAATTATGAATATAATATGATAAAACAAAATTACATTTAAAAAACATTCTTTTTTTTAATGGATTTAATCACTCAATGTTTTAAAATAAATAATACAAATATTCTGCAGCTTTTTTTTGAAAAACATCTTTTTTGTGAGGGGTTTA
>NC_084611.1:48355317-48482817 GCF_033978795.1 Nerophis ophidion | reverse complement strand
GAAGTCAGGAATCTGCCTCCAACTGAATTGTAATTATGAAAAAATACTTGCTTCGATATTCCTGCCCCCCTGTGGACATTGGCTGTAGTTCAGGTTCATGACCATTAAAACAACAAGGAAGTGTTTTTAGACACGACCCAATCCAAACAACTTTTTCCACTCATGGCGCAAAAAAAACAACACAGAAAGTCAACAAGCATGGTCACACCCAACAAAACGTGCTCACTGAACTGTGTGGATACTATACAAAAATGTCCAAGCACAACACATAATTTTAAATTAAACCCATTTAAATCACCTGAAATGCATGATAGGAAAAAAACTTGCAAAACACTCTCCACACTTGTCCATGTTTGGCACATTTTAGCTGCTTGATATTTCTGATTGATCACAAAACTTTAAGGAGGTCGCGGGGGATGTTCGAGCCTATCCCTGTTAAGCTGTGTGTGTATATATATATATATATATATATATATATATATATATATATATATATATATATATATATATATATATATACACACACACATATATAATATATACATACATATATATACACAAACACACATATTATATACACACACACACACATATATGTATATATATACGCAGATATATATATATATATATATATATGTATGTATATATATATACATACATATATATACAAATGTATATATCCATATATATAAATAGATACATATACGTACTGTATATATATACATACATACTGTATGTATATATATGTATATATAAACACACAGATATACATGTACATAAATACATATACAGACTGTATATATGTATACAAATATACATATTTCCATATGTATACAAACATATACATGAATACATATACATACTGTATATATGTATACACATGTACACATATACATATATATACACACATATACATACTGTATATATATGTGTACACATAGACATATATATATATATACTCATATATACATATACCTGTATATATACATATACATAAATACATACTGTAAATACGTATATATATATGTGTGTGTGTATATATATATATATATATATATATATGTGTGTATATATATATATATACATACATATACATAAATACATACTGTATGTATGTATGTACGTATATATGTATATCTATACATACATACATACATATATATACATAAATACATACACATACTGTATATATGTATACACATATATATATATATATATACATACATATATATGCATATACATACATACACTGTATGTATATACATATATATGCATACATACATGCTGTATGTATATACATATATACTGTATGTATATATATATATATATATATATATATATATATATATATATATATATATACATACATATATATATATATACACACACACATACATATACATAAATACATACTGTATGTATGTATGTATGTACGTATATATATGTTTATATATACATACACACATGTATATATATACATAAATACATATACATACTGTATATATGTATACACATATACACACATATATATATATACATATATACATATACATACATACACACTGTATGTATATACATATATATATATGTATATATATATATATATATATATATATATATATACACACACACATACATATATACATACATGTACAATTATACATAAATACATATACATATATGTGAATGTAGTTGACAGAAAAAAGGGTGAAAAAGGGTTTGAAAAAACGGGATTTTTAAGGAATGTCTGTAATTTTTTTGAAGTTGTAAAAATGATAGTTTGAATGTCCAAGATGAGTTAAAAATGTCGAAGTTGAAACGCTTTGAATCGGATGAAAAATGTGGAAGGTAGAGCACACCAAAATCTGCAGAATAATAATAATATTATTAATGTTAATGTTAATAACAACAAATAGATGCATTTTGGTGTGGAAACATACTGTATGTGTGGAAGTTTGGAGCATTCACACAATCTATCCTCAAATGCTCCAAGTGAACGCCACTTAAAGGGGAACTGCATTTAAAAAAAAATGTTGCTTATGGTTCATAATTATTATGAACGATGAAGGTATTTTTAATGCATTCCAAATAATAAATAACATATTTGAGTTTCTCCACTGAAGCTGCTGTGAGTTTGGACCTAAGAGGCGCTGAGTCTGAGTCCCTGCACAGGAAGCAGGTCTTACCCTCGATGGCGGACAGGATGACCCTGGAGTGGTCGTAGGCGATGACGTTGGCGTAGCGGTTCTTTGGCTTGTTCACCTCCAAGTTGGAGTTCTCCCAGGTGAACTGCTGAGCCGGGTCGATGGACTGCAAGTCACACAAGGAACAGAGTAGAGTAGTTGTGCTGGTGTTGGACTGGATGTCACACAAGGAACAGGACAGAGTAGTTCTGCTGGTGTTGGAGAGCCTTCACACGCTGGCAGTGTTTGGACTCCAAACCAAAGATTGTTCTTCCTGCATATGGTCTGGCAAGCAGCTGAACGCCAATCTGCCAAACCACCGCAGCATGTACCTTCCCTCGTGCCATGACTTGATGGAAAAAGTACAAATTAACATCTGGAAGACGAGCGGGAGCGTGTTTCACCGAGTGGAGCTGACGGATACTTTCCACTCTTGTTCAAGTTTGTAAAAGTACATGTCACTTCCTGTCCACGTGGCCCCACTACATACATGTACTGTATATGTATGTATGTATGTATGTATGTATGTGTGCGCTTTACACATCACCCATATCATCATCATCCGTCTCATATCATACACCCATCAACTGTCATGATATCATCCATCTCATATCATACACCCATCGTTTCATATTTGCTTACAATAGTGGAATAAATATGGAGGCCTCCAATTTTAACTATTTAAGGTCAAGGCAAGTGTTACCTTAGAGGAGGGCTCATATTTTAGGGCATCAAGGCAAACATTACTTTCTTTCTAGGCAAAACCGCCAAAGAACATGTATATATATATATATATATATATATATATGTATATATATATATATATATATACATATATATATATATATATATATATATATATATATATATATATATATGTATGTATGTATATATATATAAATACACACACATATATATGTATGTATGTATATATATATAGACTTATATATATACACATATACATATAAAAAATATATATTTATATTTGTATATATTATTATTGTTTTTATTGTAACAACAAATGTTATTGTACATGAAACATATGTTTATTATTGTCATTTAGTCCTTAAATAAAATGTTGAACACACTAGACAACCTGTCTTTTAGTAGTAAGTAAACAAACAAAAACTCATAATTAGTCTGCTGACGTATGCAGTAACATATTGTGTCATTTAAACACCTATTATTTTCTACACATTATGAGGCACAAACTACTACTACTGGTAAGCATACCACATATTGAGAATACCTGTACTATGTTATTTACCATATCAACTATAATATCACAGACACACCTGACAGTGTCAGGTAGATGGATATTTTAATTTTAGATTTATTTCAGGCTAAGTTTGCGGATCTTACAGCAACTTACGAATCAATTCAGAATTGATTGTGGAATATATTATTGGGTGTAGAAATGATAAATACAGCTTTTCAATGCAGGCGAAGGTTATGAAAGCTCTTCTTGTCTGGTGACTTATAACGTGTAGACACAGCCAGCACACGTATTTTTAAAAATTGACCAAAAATAAACAACATTCTTACACAATTAAAAGAAAATGATGAATCAATTTCAAATCGGAATAAATGAGAGGTGCGATTCGAATATGAATGTATTTTTTTTAACACCCGCACTGCTTAATTTGAAATATTTAACAAATTGTATGTATAAACAAAATATGATATTTATTCAGAATATTAGATATAATTTTTATTATTTTAATGTTTTATTAATCAGTCCAAAAAATAATACACAATATACAAAAATAACATAATTCCAAAACCAGCCCAGCAACATTCAGAATAGCAATAAACAGAGCAATTAAGAGTCCAATGACACAAACCATCCAAAAGTAGTCAAACAAAAATGAATAATATCAACTACAGGATCAATATTAATTAGAATTCCAACATAGCAATAAATATATTAATTTAAATCATATTATTATTCATTTATAGTTTGAATATGAATCAGATTAGATGTGCAGGTGCTTAAATAGTGGGAGGGGAACATATTAGTGATGCCTAAATTACAAGCAAACGTAAAGTGTACATTTTTTACTTTTTTCACATTTTAAGAATTTATTTTGAGTTAAAAAAAAGAAAAAAGAAATACATCTGATTAAAAAAAATCTGGCTTTACATAGATATATTTTCTAGATGTTTATTGAATATACGTATTAAGTACATTTTGAGGATTATTTATAGTTTTTGTGTTATTAAATTCCCCCCAGAATTACTATAATAAAATAGAAGGAAATAAGTGTGTATCAAAGATTCATGAGGTACCTAATGCTGTGGCTTAACAGTGGTACTGCCAGTCAACTTTGACCCCTGAATGCACCGCGATCGTTTCCAGGGGACAAAATGGACGTTTGAAGAAAAAAAAAAAAAAAAATGGGCCACAAAAAAAGGAATCCCGGGAACTTTCCCGCTTCCCCCTCGGAGGCCGAGCGATGGATTCTTCTGCGAGACGTGAACTTCCTGCTGGGTAATTAGAGTGTGAGCTGGGAGACGTGAGGTCATCATGGCGAGGGACCAGGACGCCAGCCACCGCAATTTAGTCATCGGGAAGATTACAGCGCACGTAATTCTGCTTTAATGGGCCAAGAGGATGGACCGAGGTGATGCTGAGTGTGAGTGTGTGTGTGTGTGTGTGTGTGTGTGTGCTTGTATTCCTAGCCTTCTTGAGACATGAAGACGGAAAAGTATGTTCCATAGGAGGAGGTGTGAACAAGTGATGACATAAATCAATAACATTGCATCTAATAGACAATGTCTCATTTGTGGTGACATCTATCAAAATGAGGGTGGTCCCAAAAAGGAGGGATTGTTCACATTGACTGTGTATCGCTTTTACTTTTAAAAGTGCTCCCCCTCTGGTCAACATCTGAAATAACAAGTGTGAGTAAAAATGTGAAGTGCGCCCCCTCTGGTTTGATTGATTGATTGATTGATTGAAACTTTTATTAGTAGATTGCACAGTACAGTACATATTCCGTACAATTGACCACTAAATGGTAACACCCAAATACGTTTTTCAACTTGTTTAAGTCGGGGTCCACATTAATCAATTCATGGTCAACATATAAAATAACAAGTGTGTGTAAGAAATTGAAATGCGCCCCCTTTAGCTACAATTAATTAAAAAAAATGTATATAGAGACATACTGTAATAACTTGAAGTAAATCATGAAGATTAAAATATAATTACAAACAAAAAACTTCAAAATTTTTAAAATTTTACTAAAAGCAGTCTTTTTCTCACAATGTGTCAATTTTTTTCTTATAAAATTGGGAACAATTTCTCATGTTCTTTCTGTTACAGTAACATTGCAATATTTTATCGTAAAATTATTACTTTTTCATGTAAAATTATTACTCTTTAATGCAAAATGGTGACATTTGTCACATAAAATTCAGACTTATCACATTTTTGCAATTTTTTTGTTGTTCTTGTAAAATAGTGACATTTTTCGAGTAAAATTATGAGTTTTCTCATAATTTTGCCCATTTTTTGTTGTTTTCTTAAAATAATGACATTTTTTCAGTAAAATTCTGACTTTTCTCATAAATTTGCCAAGTAAAATTCAGATTATTATCATAATATTGCCAAAAATGTTAAACTTTTCTTATACAATTGTGACTTTTGTCGAGTAAAATTAACATTCTTTTCATAAAATTGCCTAAATGTTAAGCTTTTCTTGTAAAATTGCGACTGTTATTGAGTAGAATTCCAACTTTTATCATAATATTGCACCCTTTTTTTTGTAATATTTTGACTAGCATTAAGTAAAATGACGATTTTAATTTTAATATTGCCAAAATTCAGACTTTTTCTTGTGAAATTCCAACTCATTTTGTATATATTATTCATGTTGTAAATACACTTCTTTATATATCTAGAAAGGCTGGTCCGAAAAAAGGGAGGCTTTTTTCTCAGGTCTCAAGAAGGTCAGAAATACAGGAATGTGTGTGTGTGTGTGTGTGTGTGTGTGTGTGATATCATGTGCGTGATATCATGTGCGTCTCATCGTTTCACCGCAATCATTGGCCTCCATCATTTCTCTCGCTGGCAAACAAAGCTCCGAGTCAGGCGGGTAGAATGCAAGGAACCGCTTCCTAAACCTGATACTTTGCTAGAATGTTCCTTGGACTTTGCCAAGTTTGTGTTTTAATTCCATGCAAGAGCCAATTAGGGTCAAAGAATACCTTTTCAGTGCAGCTAATTGCGAGGCTTGCTATTGTAATCGTCGGGGGGACATCGACGGCGCGGGGAAGGAGTGGCCTTTATTTCGATCTGCCGCTCCTCGTTCTGCACCAGCGGGCCGGATAACAATCTGGCTGTAAGCAAACTTCCCTTCGGCTTTGCATTTTCAATTTCCATCCTCGGAGGCGACGTGCTCAGTCTTGCATCACTTTGATCGATACGCAGGCAGAGTATGAGAGCGGCCGCTGGATCTCTGCCACATTTGTGGAAAAGACTCTGAAATGGGATGGAACTGAAGTCTCGAACTGCACTTTGCTGGGAATAATGCCTCACTCCTTACGCACCACAAAAAAACATGTGTTTTTCCATTTTTCATGCATTCTAAAGCCTAAACAAACACTAGTAAGAGTCAGCTAATAATGGACACATCAAATATATTTTGCATGTGTACAATCCTAAATACTGCGACATTTTTATTTGTAATATACATATTTGTTTTGGCTTGCCTCATAGCACTTGATTACATGCATCCTAATAACATAATAAATCATACATTAGGTCCTTTATTTGCTCAGAGTGCGAAAGATTAAGTGACAAAATATGAAAATGAAGCATTATTAAGTGTAACAGTGAAATATTCCTTCAATAAACTATTACATTTTCGCATTCTTTGGATCCGTACACATGCACAGATGCAGGATGGATTCCATTGGGGAGCACGTTTCACCAGAACATCGAAACACACACACACAGCTCCATTTTTGTTTCATTTGACCACAAAACTTTCCTCCAGAAGGTATTATCTTTGTCCATGTGGTGTCAGACGAAACAAAAATGGAGCTGTTTGGCCACAATACCCAGCAATATGTTTGAAGGAGAAAAGATGAGGCCTTTAATCCCAGGAACACCATCCCTTCCGTCAAGCATGGTGGTGGTAGTATTATGCTCTTGACCTGTTTTGCTGCTAATGTGTTAGAATAATTATGTGTAAGTTATCACACAACTCTTATACTTAAAGGCCGTTGCTACAGATATTATCAATTGTGCTGAAGTTGTACTTTTCTATCTGTGCAAAGGGACAACTTGCAATCTTGGATTGCGAGTCGTCTTTTATCAGTGTTTGTGTCCAGAACATTGAGTACAGTGACACAGACAAAGCAAAGACAGGGTGATATCACGAGTGCCAGCACATTTACAATTCTGAATAATCATATATTGTGTCCATCTGGGGCTGCTGAAATGACCCCCCTTCCTTCAGAAGCAGCCTCAGTGATGTAAGCAGGGACCTCCCGAATAAATAGAGAACGTGGGACTGAACTTTCGAGCGTGGTGTAACGGAGTGCGCAGCCCCAAACGTCTCTCCTCATTGAGCCAAATTGAACTCTGTTTCTGCATGATTCCTTGCTTCTTGTCTGTTTAATAGATGTCATCAGTGTTTGAACCTGACACAATGGAACTGGTGCTTTAAATGGGACAATGAAAAGGGAAGATTAGCTCCAAATTGTTCAGGACAAGCGAAAACCATCAGCCCGGAGGTTGGGTCTTGGGCGCAGTTGGGTGTTCCAACAGGACAATGACCCCAAACACACCTCAAAAGTGGTAAAGGAATGGCTAAATCAGGCTAGAATGAAGGTTTTATAATGTCCTGACTTAAATGTGTGGACAATGCTGAAGAAACAAGTCCATGTCAGAAAAGCAACACATTTAGCTGATCTGTACCAACTTTGTGGTGAAAAATGTAAGCAGAAGCTTGTGGATTGCTACCAAAGGGTCTTATTGCAGGTAAACCTGCCAAGGGACATGTAAGCAAATATTAACATTGGCATGTCCCAATACTTTTGGTCATACAGTTAAACGTAGACACAGGAGCAGAAGTTTGAGGGACTTCATTCAAATGACAAAAGGTTCCTACCTCGTACTCCTGAGAGAACTTGAGGTTGTCGTTGGCCTTCAGGCGCTCGATGTTCTCCGCCAGCTCCGAGATGGTGAGCGGAGGATGCGTGGCCATGCCTGCCCAGACAAGAGAGGCCATTTTTGGAGGATGCACTGGTCTCAGAGGAAGGAGTCAGCAGAATTAAGAGGATCCTCAGAGGAGGGAGGGCAAGCCAATGGAAGGTTCTTAGTGAAGTGAGCACTTTGGCCCCAAGCAGACAGAAAACATGTCCTCGGGGTTTTGGTGGTTAAAGGTGGAGCGGCGGGGAGGAAAACCAACAGTTTAGGTGAAGTCAAGTGGAACTGCTGAAGTACAAAGCAACATTTCACCAACATGTGCGGGGCAATGCAAAAAAAAAAAAATGACGATAAATTTCAGAGTTTGAACAACCCTGAACCCAAACGATGAATATTTCACTGAAATAATAATCATTTGGAAAATAATATCACATTTAATCATCTAATCATTCGATTAAATATAATAATAATGCTTTATTGTAGTTAAATGCTTCATAATTTTCATTTTAAAATGAATCTAATATTTAATAATTTAATTAAATATAATAATAACGGCAGAGGGTTTAGTGCGTCTGCCTCACAATACGAAGGTCCTGAGTAGTCCTGGGTTCAATCCCAGGCTCGGGATCTTTCTGTGTGGAGTTTGCATGTTCTCCCCGTGAATGCGTGGGTTCCCTCCGGGTACTCCGGCTTCCTCCCACTTCCAAAACATTCACCTGGGGATAGGTTGATTGGCAACACTAAATTGGCCCTAGTGTGTGGATGTGAGTGTGAATGTTGTCTGTCTATCTGTGTTGGCCCTGCGATGAGATGGCGACTTGTCCAGGGTGTACACCGCCTTCCGCCCGATTGTAGCTGAGATAGGCACCAGCGCCCCTCGCAACCCCAAAAAGGAATGAGCGGTAGTAAATGGATGGATGGATGGATATATATGTATAGACACACACACACGCACATATATATATATATATACATACATACATACATATATATATATATATATATATATATATATATATATATATATATATATATATATATATATATATATATATATATATATATATATATGTATATATATATATATATATATGTATATATATATATATATATATATATATATATATATATATATATATACATATATATATATATACATATAGTTCAATTCATTCATTGTTTTAAGTGGAGGAAAAAAGAACATTTGCTTTGCATTGTATTGTATTTCTGTTAACTGTGTGTCATACATTTTAAATAAACAAATATTGAAATAAAACGTTTTCGTATTATTCAACTTGCAGTTCTTAGATTGCAGAATCTTTAATTAGGATTTATGTCATTTAAATTTTCATTTTCTCAATGTGAACATTTTAAACTAGAATAGACAAAATATGATTTTCATGCTAAAACTAAGATTATGATGTAAAATCAATGTTGCTGATTAAAAATATGCAAAAATCTCTTAAAACTAGGAACATTTCTAGAAACACAATCCTGGCAAATATTTAGCAGCTGCAGCTACTAAAAGTTTGAAAATGTTGACTGTTTGATTCTGGAACTGATTTCTTCTATTTATGTAATGAACATTAACGAGACCATTTGATTGGCCATCCAAACATGTTGCTGCTGTTTAACCTCAGCACTTCCACTCTATTCCTCTTTGATGAGATGCTGTCAATGGTCAATGGCAGCGAGCTCAGCCTCTGCAGGGTGGAAGTTAGTTAGCGTGAACAATGAGAGGAATGTAGCGGCGAGGAGGAGAACCATGACAGTCCATCTCTGGCCGTCCGAGGGCAACTAACTTGACATGCGGCGATAGCCACGGTACACTGACACGCAGTAGGCTGCAAAGGAAACCATAGCAGGGTTGAAGAAACACGCTGGACCAGCAGGGTGCACAACCCCCCTCCGTGGTGTCTACCTGGTGCACACCCCCCCTTTGTGTCTACCTGGTGCACACACCCCCTTCGTGTTGTCTACCTGGTGCACACCCCCCCTTTGTGTCTACCTGGTGCACACACCCCCTTCGTGGTGTCTACCTGGTGCACCCCCCCTTTGTGTCTACCTGGTGCACCCCCCCCTTTATGTCTACCTGGTGCACACACCCCCTTCAGGGTGGCTACCTGGTGCACCCCCCACCCCCCCTTTGTGTCTACCTGGGATACACACCCCCTTTGTGTCTACCTGGTGCACATGCCCCATTTGTGTCTACCTGGTGCACACACCCCCTTCGTGGCTACCTGGTGCACACACCCCCTTCGTGGCTACCTAGTGCACACGGCCCTTTTGTGTCTACCCGGTGCACACCACCCCTTTGTGTCTACCTGGTGCACACCCCCCCTTTGTGTCTACCTGGTGCACACCCCCCCTTTGTGTCTACCTGGTGCACACACCCCCTTTGTGTCTACCTGGTGCACACACCCCCTTTGTGTCCACCTCGTGCACAAGCCCAGGTGTCTACCTGGTGGACATGCCCACATGTCTACCCGGTGCACAAACCCCCCTTTGTGTCTACCTGGTGCACACACCCCCTTTGTGTCTACCTGGTGGACACGACCACATGTCTACCTGGTGCACGCACACCCTTTGTGTCTACCTGGAGCACATGCCCACGTGTCTACTTGGTGGACACACCCACATGTTTACCTGGTGCACACACCCCCTTTGTGTCTACCTGGAGCACATGCCCACGTGTCTACTTGGTGGACACACCCACATGTTTACCTGGTGCACACACCCCCTTTGTGTCTACCTGGTGCACACCCCCCCTTTGTGTCTACCTGGTGCACACACCCCGTTTGTGTCTATCTGGTGCACACGCCCACGTGTCTACCTGGTGCACACCCCCACATGTCTACCTGGGGTCTGGAAGTTGATCCTGCGCAGCTCCACGGGGTCGGTGGGGTGGTGGGACGACATGGCTTTGCTGCAGGGGAAGCTGCCTTTCCTGCCCTCCGCCTCAGCCCGTTTCCTGCACAAATACTACACTTTATCACTGCTCTGAAAAGGAGGCAATACTCTGCAACGTTCTACATTCATTCATTTATTCATGCGTGACAGCAAAGCCAAAATCAAATCGATTTAGATATACAAAACAATAAAATGAGGCCAGATTTTTTTAATTTGTTGGAAAAAAACTTGTCGCTTTGAAGAGGAACTGCACTGTCTTAGAATTGTGTCCATCACAATCCTCATGCAAGACAAAAAAATGCACTCTAAAAACCTCCTTTATTGTTTTATATAAATGATGTAAGTATGTACACAGTATCTAGTAACATTCATAATAGCATGTAATATATATATATATATATATATATATATATATATGATGTAAGTATATATATATCATGTAGTAACATTCATAATAATATGTAATATATACATGATTTAAGTATGTATGTAGTATCTAGTCACAATTATAATAACATGTAATATATACATGATCTAAGTATATATGTAGTATCTAGTAAAATTCATAATAACATGTAATATATACATGATGTAAGCATATATGTCATGTAGTAACATTCATAATAACATATAATATATAAATGATGTATGTATATGTGTAGCATCTAGTAACATTCATAATAACATGTAATATATACATGATGTATGTATATATGTAATGTACTAACATTCATAATAACATGTAATGTATACATAGTGTAAGTATATATTTAATGTAGTAACATTCATAATGATATGTAATATATGAATGATGTAAGAATATATGTAGTATCTAGTAACATTCATAATAACATGTAATGTATACATGATGTAGGTAAATATGTAATGGAGTAACATTTGTTGTAACATGTAATATTTACATATTTTGATAACTTTTGAGCCTGCAAATACGAAGAATGATCTACAAGTTTTAGAAGCTGTGTGCTAGACGGATGCAGCTTTAGTCAAACACCAAGCATCATGTAGCAGTATTGCTAAAGTCTAAGTGCTAATCATGATGTAAAACATAATAAAACAATCGCTTACAGTACAATGTCTGCTCTCACGGGGATAAAGACTGAAGGGATGTTTATATATTCCTCTTTACATCAACATTTCAACATCATCCTCACAAACGGTTAAAAAAATGTGGCTTTCTCGTCATCTCCGAGTGTAAGTTGGATGTCAAAGTTGACCAACTTGTGGGTTTATGTCCACAACCTTCTACTATCCAGGTGAGAGGTGTGCTTTATCATCTAGAATTAACTTTCACCAACTCAAAGCCCATGCAGCGGCTCAATCTGTTAATACAGTAGCATAAGCTAGTTTGCGTTCTAAAAATAGTCTGTCTGCGTTAGCACTTACAATAACAATATGGATAATACTTTTTCATATTCAGGTAAATGGAGTATTATTGGTGCTTTTTGGTTGTTTTTGAATCACAATAGTGTACTCTCATTAGCTGCAATGTTAGCCGCCTCTTACTTGCTGTATGCTACGAGTTAGAATGCATGAAAAAAAGAAAAGAACATGTGTTCTTGTCTCACATAAGGATGGTGAGTGATAAACTAAAATGTGCAGTTCCTCTTTAAAATGGCGGTATGGCTATATCGCCACAATTTCTTGATGAAAAAATGTTCTAGTTAGTTTAAGTTAGTTTTAGTTTGTTTAGTTTAAGTAGTTAGCGCTGAGTTACCTGTCAGGTTTGCTGGATCCAGATGGAGAGCAGCGCATAAAGAAACAGGACAAGAACATTATTATTTTGTTACTGTCAGAGACCAAAAGCTGAGTCCTATTCTTTGTAAAAGAATGTATGCTCACAACGTGCTGATGTCACTCATGAACGTCAGGTGGTTGGCATCAGGGAATGTACTGTGTACAATGATTCATGTGCGCTAACAAAGCTTTAGCCGGGAGGACGGATCATCAATTATGATCATAATTTCATAATTGTACCTCCCTCACCTTCCTCTGACAAGAGAAGCTCTCTATGCAGATCTCAAAGCAGATTGTGAGTCCCAATATACTGATCTTGATCGGGAATTAAAGAGACTTTGAGATCTTCATTGACTGTAAAATCAAAGCTTTAAGTCTGCTTCACAGAAATACACTGAGAACACATCAGAACTATGGCCGACCGACTGCATGTAAACTATATATATGTATGTATGTATGTATGTATGTATACATACATACATACATACATACATACATACATACGTACATCAATCAATGTTTATTTATATAGCCCTAAATCACAATTGGATCCAACATAATAGTGAGAGTCCAGTCCATAGTGGATCCAATATAATAGTGAGAGTACCGTCCATAGTGGAGCCAGCAGGAGACCATCCCAAGCGGAGGCGGGTCGCAGCGCAGGATTGGCAGAACAGGGTGGTGGTTCCTCTCTTTAAGAAGTCGACCAGCTCTATACTCTGGGCAGGGTTCTTGAGGGTGCATGGGAGTTTGCCCAACCAGTCTACATGTGCTTGGTGGACTTGGAGAAGGCATTGGACCGTGTCCCTCGGGAAGTCCTGTGGGGAGTGCTCAGAGAGTATGGGGTATGGAACTGTCTGATTGTGGCGGTCCGCTCCCTGTATGATCAGTGTCAGAGCTTGGTCCGCATTGCCGGCAGTAAGTCTGACACTTTTCCAGTGAGGGTTGGACTCCGCCAAGGCTGTTCTTTGTCACCAACTCTGTTCATAACTTTATGGACAGAATTTCTAGGCAGAGTCAGGGCGTTGAGGGGATCCGGTTTGGTGGTTGCAGGATTAGGTCTCTGCTTTTTTCAGATGATGTGGTCCTGACGGCTTCATCTGGCCAGGATCTTCAGCTCTCACTGGATCGGTTCACAGCCGAGTGTGAAGCGACCGGAATGAAAATCAGCACCTCCAAGTTCAATTCCATGATTCTCGCCCGGACAAGGGTGAAGTGCCATCTTGAAGTTGGGGAGGAGATCTTGCCCCAAGTGGAGGAGTTCAACTACCTCGGAGTCTTGTTCACGAGTGAGGGAAGAGTGGATTGTGAGATCGACAGGCGGATCGGTGCGGCGTCTTCAGTAATGCGGACGCTGTATCGATCCGTTGTGGTGAAGAAGGAGCTGAGCCGGAAGGCAAAGCTCTCAATTTACCGGTCGATCTACGTTCCCATCCTCACCTATGGTCATGAGCTTTGGGTCATGACCGAAAGGACAAGATCACGAGTACAAGCGGCCCAAATGAGTTTGGGTCTCTTTCTTAGAGTTAGGGTGAGAAGCTCTGTCATCCGAGGGAGCTCAAAGTAAAGCCGCTGCTCCTCCACATGGAGAGGAGCCAGATGAGGTGATTCGGGCATCTGGTCAGGATGCCACCCGGACACCTCCCTAGGGATTAGTTTAGGGCATGTCCAACGGTAGTAGGCCACGGGGAAGACCCAGGATACTTTGGGCAGACAATGTCTCCAGGCTGGCCTGGGAACGCCTCGGGATCCCCCGGGAAGAGCTGGACCAAATGTCTGGGAGGAGGGAAGTCTGGGCTTCTCTGCTTAGGCTGCTGCCCCCGCGACCCGACCTCGGATAAGCGGAAGAAGACGGATGGATGGATGGAATTTGCTTTAGGAGCATTTCTTAGACACTTTACTTGAGTTCCAAAAACATTCTATTGTCAAATGTTTTCTTCTTTGTTGTCAACCCTTCATCTTTTAATCGTCTATTTTAGTGCCAAAAAAAAAAAGTGATTTCTAACGTGAATGCAGTCGAACCCGCTGGGTTGGGACTCGCACTGTTCACAAAGGATGTGAAAAAATCCGCTACCGGCGACGTATAGAGAAAACCGAGGACTGAGGTCTAAGACTGCGATGAAAGAGTGATGGTCTTACCTTTTAAAAAGGAGGATGGCGATGACGATGCAGACGATGAAGATGACCGCCAGCACAGGACCCACCACCCACAGGAGACCCTCCTCCTCGTCAATGATTGGCTGGGGGTCCACGTCTGATGAGGTGACCGGGTCCGAGTACGGGCTGGTGGAGAACATGGTCTGTGGGGGCGTGTCACACGCATACGGGTCAGGATTCTCAGAGAATGGATGTCGTTTTGACAAATGTGCTAAGCTAACTACTATTGATCTTGATTTGCCACAGTCTCAGGGGGAGCAGGACACGCCACAAAAGATGCTCGGGAACTCCTTTTCATTGAGGGCCACATCGCAATTATGCTGCCCTCAAAGGGCCACATAAATGAGGTGGTGGACCACATTAAATGAAGTAGCAGGCCACAATTAATGATGTGCCAGGCCACAATTAATGACATCGCAGGCCACATTTAATGATGTGGCAGTTCACATTTAAGGATTTGGCAGGCCAATTAAATGAGGTAGCAGACCATATATAACGACATGGCAGGCCACTTTAAATGATGTGGCTGTTCACATTTCATGATTTGGCAGGCCAAGTTTAAATGAAGTAGCAGACCATATATAATGCGTGGCAGGCCAAATTTAATGATGTTGTAAAGCACATTTATTGGTGTGGCAGGCCAAATTAAATGATGTACAAGACCATATTGTAATCATGGCAGACCACATAAAATGATTTGTAAGACCACTTTAAAGGTTGTGGTGGACCACAATTAATAATGTGACGGGCCAAGTTTAATGATGTGGCGAACTTAAATAAATAACGATGCGAACCAATTTGAATGATGTGGCAGGCCACATTGAATGATGTGGCGGACCACTTTGAATATCTTGGTGGACCTCATTAAATAATGTGGCAAACAACATTGAATGATGTGTCAGACCACTTTAAAATGATGTGTTGGACCTTATTAAATAAGGTGGCAGACAATGTTGAATGATGTGGCAGACCACTTTAAAATGATGTGTTGGACCTCATTAAATAAGGTGGCAAACAACATTGAATGATGTGTCAGACCACTTTAAAATGATGTGTTGGACCTTATTAAATAAGGTGGCAGACAATGTTGAATGATGTGGCAGACCACTTTAAAATGATGTGTTGGACCTCATTAAATAAGGTGGCAAACAACATTGAATGATGTGGCAGACCACTTTAAAATGATGTGTTGGACCTTATTAAATAAGGTGGCAGACAATGTTGAATGATGTGGCAGACCACTTTAAAATGATGTGTTGGACCTTATTAAATAAGGTGGCAGACAATGTTGAATGATGTGGCAGACCACTTTAAAATGATGTGTTGGACCTCATTAAACAATGTGGCGAACCACATTGTGGCAGGCCACCTTAAGTGATGTGGTGGAGCTCATCAAATAATTTGGCGGACAACATTGAATGACGTGGCAGGCCACATTAAGTGATGTGGTGGAGATCATCAAATAATGTGGCGGGCGACATTGAATGATGTGGCAGGCCACATCAAGTGATACAAAAGACCACATTTAAAATGTGGCAGACCACCTAAAATGATTTGCAAGACCACATTAAATGATGTGGTGGACCACAATTAATAACGTGACGTGGCAAACTTCAATAAATAAAGAGGCAAAACACTTTGAATGATGTGGATTACCATGTGAAATGATGCGAAAGGCCACTTTAAATGATGTGGTGGAGCATGTTAAAAGACATTGAAGACCAGATTAAATGATGTGACAGGCTACATTTAAATGACATGTTGGACCACATTAAATTACATGAAAGACCACATTTATGACATATCGGGCCACAATAAATTACGTGATGGACCATGGTGTGTGGTGGACCATGTTAAATGATGTGGAAGACCACCTTGAATGGCGTGAGAGGCCACGTTAAATGATGTGGTGCACCATATTAAATGACATGGAAGACCACATTGAATGGCGTGATGGGCCAGATTAAATGATGTGGTGGACCACGTTAAATGACATGGAAGACAACATTGAATGGTGTGACGGGCCACCTTAAATGTATGTGGTGGACCACATTAAATGAGATAGAAGACCACATTTATGACTTAATGGGCCACTTTAAAATTACGTGATGGACCATATTAAATGACGTGGAAAACCACATTAAATGAAATGACAAACTATATTAAATGACATGATGGGCTACTTTAAATGGTGTGTGATGGACCATGTTAAATGACGTGGAAGACCACATTGAATGGTGTGACAGGCCACATTAAATTAAGTGGCGGACCACTTTAAATGAAATGGAAGACCACATTTATGACATAACGGGTCACTTTAAATGAGGTGGAAGACCACATTAAATGACAAGACGAACTACATAAATGACATGCAGGCCAATTTAAATGAAGTGGCGGGCCAGATGTTAAAACAGTTTTTCGAAAAGTTGGACCAAACTTTATTAGAGTGGAACCTACATTTGCAAATCCTCGTTTTCATGCACTTTTCCATGTACGAACTTCAGATGGATTTAAAATAATACTTATCTCAGTGTACAAACCTTTCATCCACATGTTGTCTGCCTGCAGCGCTGCCATTTTGTGGGCGGGGTTGATCTCTTGAGCTCTGCCGTTAGCTACTGTGCTAAGTGCTACTTTCGGTGCATTTTTTTTTAGGTGTTTTTCATAATTTTTACAGCATTTTTCTACTTTTTATAGCTCAACATGAGCGCAAAGAAAGCAAAGGGCAAGCGATGTGTGGTTTGAAACATTCAGGAAGTTTCCTCACAGTAAGAAGATTTACCAACAAAGTAAAGCGGATGTCATTTTTACTTTTAATCTTTGGAGCAACCCTACTGTCATACGTGTTGTCATTTCAAAGTGTGAGTGCACCACAGGGCTAGTGGCAGAGTGTGTGCGTGTCAGCAGGGCGGCTGGAATGAGGACCGCTCAGTTTTTTGGGGGGATTTTTTATTTATTTTCATTAAATATAAAGTTGCTCTTTCTCTCACTTGTGCATTTTGTTTGATATACAATACTTCACTTTATTTTGTGTTGAAATTGTACATATATTTACTAAAATACAAACTTTTGCAGAGGCTGGAACCCATTATTCTTATTGAGAAATTTGCTTAAACTTACAAACTTTTTGATATAGAAACCCTTTTGACGGAACAATTAAGTTTGTAAATGGAGGTTCAACTGTATTAGCCTGCATAGAATAAGCGTTTTGGTTGTGCTACTCACAGAGCTAGTGGCAGAGTGTGTGCTTGTCGGCAGGGCGGCTGGAATGAGGAGAGTTGAGTTTTTTGGGGGGCTTATTTTTATTAAATAAAAAGTTGCACTTTCTATCCCTTGTTCTGTTTGTTTGATATACAATACTTCACTTTATTTTGTGTTGAAATTGTACACATATTTACTAAATTACAAACTTTTGCAGAGGCTGGAACCCATTATTCTTATGGAGAAATTTGCTTAAATTTACAAACTTTTTGATATAGAACCCCTTTTGACGGAACAATTAAGTTTGTAAATGGTGGTTCAACTGTATTAGCCTGCATAGAATAAGCGTTTTCGTGGTGCTACTCACAGGGCTGGTGGCAGAGTGTGTGCGTGTCAGCAGGGCGGCTGAATTTGAGGACAGTTCAGTTTTTTGGGTGCTTTTTTTTTAAAGAAAAAAAAAAAAGTTTCTCTTTCTCTCCCTTGTTCTGTTTATACAATATTTCACTTTATTTTGTGTTGAAATTGTACACATATGTACTAAAATACAGACTTTTGCCGAGGCTGGAACCCATTATTCTTATGGAGAAATTTGCTTTGATTTACAAACTTTTTGATATAGGAACCCTGTGGCTCCGAAATGACAACACTGGCACGGCTTATTAAAGACGGGCTCTTTACTTTAGTTTATGCCTTTTTTCACCTTTGTCATGAACAAAATATCTTCTTGAGAAATTGGATTGTCGTCTTTTGCATGCTCAGAGAAGTCAGATTCCAAAGCCTTTATCACATCAATTGGATTGACTTCCTTTACTTGAGTTCTGCATACAAAACGCACTTCTTGCTTGAGTTCAACTGTTGGTTGTGAAGCAGGAGTTACTTCACGCACAATGATTCTGTGACTTGTGCCGATGGCATCATTGTGATTGTGTACTTGATACGAGCAACCAACTATGCTCCAGCCGAGATCGGTTAGTTGTGCGTAGGGTTGGTTTTCTTTGCCTGCAAGAACTTCTCTTGGTAGAAAGGTTTGTTGACAGTTATAGCCCATAAGCAGACCAACTTCACATTCGAGCATTGGTGGTAACTTATCTGCTAGCTTTTCCAGATGAGGCCACTTCAAAGCGGTTTCAGACGTCGGGATATGTGACCTGTTAACTGGGATAAACTCTCTAGTAAAGACTGGTGGTAATATGATTTTCTTTCCCCACTTATATCCTCTGACTTGAAGGTTTACCAGCTTCTCACATGGTATAACTGTTGACTTGGCGGACATAGTAGATAGCTGCAGACTAGCTTTGCTTTTATCTGTGTTGAGATCTTGTACTACTTCATACAAGATGAAAGATGTATCGCTCTGTGAGTCGAGAAGCGCATACACTAAAACTTGGATGGAACAATTGAGTTTGTCAATCGAGGTTTACTGTATTAGCCTGCATATAATAAGCGTTTTGGCTGTGCTACTCACGTTCTCAGAGAGGTCGAGCAGGGCCAGCACGAAGAAGACGTACTCCTGGCCGTTCAGCAGCGCAGGATTGCGGAAGTCGCCGTAGTTCCGTCCGTCGCCCAGCGTGAACTCCATGGGCAGAGTTTTGAAGTGGGCGCTGACGTAGGACCTGGGTTCCGATAAGCCGGCCTGCCTGCGAACACGCAGCGCTCGGCTCACGCTCGTTCGGTTAATCTCCCTCAGCAGCTGGTCGGGAAGAAGACACACGAAGCGTCACATTAGGCAACCGCAGAGACGCCATCGTCTCCTCAGACCGCCATCAAAGTATCACTGATCTCTTCAGAGAGCGTCGCCAAGGTAAATACGTCTTCGTCGTCAGAACGGCGGAAAAATAACCCGACCCAAATCATTAAAACCAAATATTGTGAGCCACGTTTTGGATCGGTATGATTTCCTTCAGTATCAGTTTCATGTCATAACAAAGAAAGAAAATGGCAAACATCTGCGTCTATAATGACTGGCAACCAAAGGACCGCAGAAACATTTCATTATTGTCTTTATTTTCTCATAAAATCTTACGGTGCATGAAACATGTTTGTTATTGCAATCAAAGAAGAATGTCGTTTAGTCTTTTAGTAGTAAGTAAAGAAACAAAGACTCCTAATTATTCTGCAGTAACATTTTGTGTCATTTATACACCTATTATTTTGTACACATTATGAGGGACAAACTGTAAAAATGGATTATTCATCTACTTGTTCATTTACTGTTAATACATGCACATTTTCTGTTTTTACATGTTCTATCTAAACTTCTATTCAAATATAATTTTTTTAGGGGTCTGTTCCTGTCTCTGGCTGTGCAATCCTATGTAATGTCATGTAAAAATCTATCCCATCTTATTATTTGGTAACAGAAAGAGAACAGAGTGCTGTTAAAAATACATCCATCCATCCATCCATTCAGCTTCTTCCGCTTATCCGAGGTCGGGTCGCGGGGGCAGCAGCCTAAGCATGAAAGCCCACACTTTCCTCAGATCTCGAGGCGTTCCCAGGCCAGCCAGGAGACATAGCCTACCCAATGTGTCCTGGGTCTTCCCCTTGGCCTCATACTGATCAGACGTGCCCGAAACACCTCCCTCGGGAGGCGTTCAGGTGGCATCCTGAGCAGATACCCGAACCACCTAATCTGGCTCCTCTCCATGTGCAGCAATAGCGGCTTTATTTGAGCTCCCCCCGGATGGCAGAGCTTCTCACCCTATCTCTAAGAGAGAGACCCAAACTCATTTGGGCCGCTTGTACCCTTGATCTTGTCCTTTCGGTCATAACCCAAAGCTCATGACCATAGGTGAGGATGGGAACGTAGATCGACCGGTAAATTGAGAGTTTTGCCTTCCGGCTCAGCTCCTTCTTCACCACAACGGATCGATACAGTGTCCGCATTACTGAAGACGCCGCACCGATCTGCCTGTCCATCTCACCATCCACTCTTCTTTCACTCTTGAACAAGATTCCTAGGTACTTCAACTCCTGCACTCGGGGCAGGGTCTCCTCCCCAACCCGGAGATGGCACTCCACCCTTTTCCGGGAGAGAACCATGGAGTCGGACTTGGAGGTGCAGATTCTCTTCCCGGTTGCTTCACACTCCGCTGCGCACCGATCCAGTGATTCTTTTTATTTAATACTGATATTAAAAAATACAGTATGACAAATTCAAACGTTCTAAAGTACAGTATATCCACAACCATATTTATTGTCTGTTGTATAGCATTGTGCCCAGAGAACTACTGTACTGTCCTGCTCTCACCTCATCCAGGTTCATCTGGTCTGGCTCCTCCCAGGGATTCAGGAACTTCCCTCCCCGTTGCTTCTTCAGGGGTACAATCACCACATAATAACCCCTGGAAAGCAGGATCCGTTCAGTTTAGTTTGATAAGTAGTCCATTGCATTTTCAGCGTTAATCAAACTGATCATGACAGTTTTTACAAAACCAGAGTTTAAGGTACGGTGTCTCAAGTGGAGAACAAAAGTAAAAGCTTGATTAGAAAAGGGGAATTTGTCATTAAGCAGAATGGCAGTCACACCAGAACGCTCCAAGTGTCCCCGGAGCCTGACTCACTCCACCGCTCGCTCTTAATAACCTCGCTGGCTCTACGTCTAGTGTGGCAAATACTGAGGAGGAACTGAAAAAGTACTGTAGAAACGCTGATGACCTATTTTTGCAATGAAATGATTAGTTGGTGTCTCGATCCTTCATTAAGACGGCGCAGACACCGTAAATAACGAGACCATAGCCCGACATGACCGAGGGGAAACCACCGCCATGATGGGTGATGCAGTGGAATGACTCATGCTGAGATTTACAGAGGGTTTCCAAGGAGGGCATTGGTTCTCTGTATTTATTCTTAGTTTGAAAAAGATTACGAGCTTTGTGCTTTCGCCCTGCCTGCTGTGGGAGTTTGAAGAGCTGAACAGCCGCCAACTCATAGAGAGAAATCCCTCCTGTTTGGCCAATAAATGCAGCATGCAAAGGAAGATGGCGGGATTTCCTCTATGGACCAATTCAGCTCTCCATTCGGACTTAATTGGATATTGCAGTCGGAAAAATCTACACATCTCTCTCTTACTTGACTGTAGCTGCCGTCTGCACAGATGGAAGTTGCACAGTCACCATGCCGTCGGCGTTGGTCTTCCCCACCACCACGGGCTTGGTTTTCAGGATGTCGGGAGCCGTGGTGGCTGTGACGCGATGCTGAAGACCCCCGGCGCTGTTGGCCCGGTTGGTTAGCAAAAAGGAGTACAGGGTGTCTGGCTGCAAACCGGTGATCAGCTTCTGGGACTGCTTCCCGTCCACCTCCACGGACTGACCCTTTCCATACAGGATCTGAACGGAGCAGGGATTTCAACATGTTATTTGGGGCATGAGGCCAACAAACTAGAATCCAGTACATTGTTTTAGTTGATCGAAAATCTAAATTTTGCAACAGAAACCAACTTGCTGCAATTGGACTGATGCAGATATACTAACAGTGAACGGCTGGGTAGGATTCTTGTCTCGGACCTCCCAGGACAACAGCACGGAGTTCTTCATGGCAGCCTTCACTTTGAAGTTGGTGGCAAAAACTACAGTGAAAACAAACAAACAAACAAACAAAAAGAGGTGAACTTGATGGTGAACTCCTGTCAAGTGATTAGCCGTACCTGGGTTCTACGCTCTAGCTTACGCCGTCTATTGGTTTGGATCCGCAAACCAGTCAGTGAGACCGGACGGGCCCAAGACACTTACCTTGCTTTGTGAAAAGGATGTTTTGTCTAAGAGTACAGCGACAAGACAATGAAAAAGGACACTTAGCATGTATTCAGGTGTGCGCGTGTGGGTTTGTGGAGCTGGGGTCTGATGTTTAGAAGCTTGAGTTATCCTGACCGATGGAAGATGGGTTTTTAGGGGGTGAGTGTGAATCCTACCTTGGTCTAGCCGCTGCGTCCGAAACTGGATAACGGGGCTGTACGGACCGGGCCCGACAGCCGTGAACGCGCACACCCTGACATGATACACGGTATCAGGACTCAGACCCTCCAACAAAACACTCGACTCTGGAGTGGGCACCACAAGTTCTGAGGCATTCCCCCGACTGTTTACATCCTTGTACAGCACCGAGTACTTTGTGATTTTCCCATTTTGCTCAATGAGCGGCACCGCTTTCCAAATCAGTCGAAGGGAGTTGGCAGACATCTCCTCTGAGATAATATTTTCTGGGTATCCAGTCGGAGCATCTTCAGGGGTGGCCACCTCTTTAGCCGCCTCTTCTCCATAGCCCATTTTGTTGCGGGCGGACAGTCTGAAGACATAATTGGCACCCTTGTGGATGTCCTGGGCCGTGTAGCGATTCTCCTTGGTGGGGAACTCAACCACCGTGAAGGGAAGAACGTCCACGCGGCCGAAGGTGAGGCGGTAACCCAGGAGAGGGGTCGGCGGATCGGGCGGTGGGCTCCAGTGCAGCACGGCGGTGCCAGAGTCAGTTGCACTCACTGTTAGTTTGGGCTTTTCGGGCACTGCAAAAACAATTAGGACAAAAGAACGTGAAGAAACGGGCAATAGCTGTAGAAACATTTTGCATTCATTAAAATATGGTGGTGAAACCATTGGACTCTCTGTTACCAAAGAGTGGCTGAGGTAGATTTACTCAGCTAGGAGCTGGACTCTCATGTTACTTCCATGCTACCACGGGGATGGAGCGTCCACCTGCCCTCCATTAGCAGTTAAACTGTCTGAACTGTGCGGCTAACCTGAGCACTTTAGCACATTCATTCCAAGACAGGATGTAGAGCAGCGCCACAAAGCAGTAAACAAGGGATGAGGTATATTTAAGTGACTTCTACAAGACCGTCATGAGGAAGTGAGCTGTACTCACTCAAGTTTTTACTTGCAGCCAACGGCATTTCCGAAGTACGGGGGACAGATTGTTTGGGAGCAAGAAGATTTTCATCACGCATTGACAATCACGTATGGCAGAGCTATTTATTTGTTGTGCTAACTGACAAAATGAATAATGCGCAGTCCCTCCAGGATTTTACGATGTGGTGATCGCGTCATTTCACGCAATTTCAACCAATACTTGCATTTTCCCAACACATTTTGGCCAGTCAACATTTCCAGCAATCACATTTGTCCCAGCAGCGCTTAAACACAACACAACTGTGTATGTTGGGTCGGGAAAAAACATAAGAGGCTATATCATCCCTACAAGCCTGTTTTGCAGGTTTCCCTTCTTACTGCAGTGAAACTTGCAAGCAAATATTAACATTGCTGTATGTATACTTTTGACCCTCACATTTGCTCACATTTTCAGTAGAACCATAATAAATTCATAAAAGAAGAACATTTCAAGAATGTTTTTTGTGAGCGACAAGTATGTTCGCCAATCACTGCATCACAAAAAACAAGAGTTGGAGAAATGACTGGAAACTCAAGACAGCCATGACATTACGTTCCTTACAAGTGTATGTACACTTTTGACCACGACTGTGTGTGTGTGTGTGTATATATATATATACTGTATATGTACACACACACATATACATATGTATATACATATGTGTATATGTGTGTATATATATATATATATATATATATATATATACATATATATATATATATATATATATATATATATAAACACACACACATACATATATATATATATATATATACACATATACAGTATACACACGCACATATATACTTATATATATATATGTGTACTTATATTGTTTGGAATTATATTATTTTCTGTAATTTTTATTTATTTTGGTATTTTTGTATTCTTTTTATTATAATTAATTTTTTTTCGGTGGCGGGCACTGGGGGGAAACCTATCTGTTTCCTCAGTACTTGTATTAAGATTTCCTTATCAAATGAATATATAAATATTATTTAAAAAATGTATATAATATACAGTAAATATAATAAAAATTAAGTTATGATTAAAATGATAATATAGTTTTTTTTAAATTGATTTGTTAACTCATTACTTGTGACGGCGACAGTTGTACCATGAGAGGATTATACAGAATGTTCTCTGTTACAAAGGCCCTGATCTAGAACTTGAATACACCTCACGGTGATGCTTGGACATGTCATCAGTGATAAACGTCCATGTTTGCAGCATGACTGCATATTTTTCATTTATTGAGAAATACTGCATGACTACATGTATTTTCATTTATGGAGAAATGACTCACTCTCCTTGAGGTTGTTTTGTGTGATGACTTTGATGTTAAAATATTGTTATAATGTTGCTTGAGCAGTCTGAACAGGTATTATTGAAAACATCACATTCTGAGGATTTACAGTCCGGCACCTTCTCTGAGACTCGGTGTTATATCTCAAGCTGGTGTAAGGAGGTGATGCTTATGGCTGTCATTTAGCGGGGGAGTGTGTGCTTGTGTGGTAAACAAACAAATGTCTTTGGCTTACATGGCATAGCGGTGCAGACGCTAACAGGCTTGCTGCGAGCGCCGTCTCCCTTGGCGGTGTAAGCTCCCACCGACAGCGAGTACGAGGTATCAGCCTTCAAACCTCCCAGCAGCACCTCCTGCAACACAACACGTGGCGCCGGGTGAGCATTATTGGCGTCTCCACTCTCCAAATGCCAGAAGGTGAGAACCTAATAATACCGGATCTACACACTGTGAACTTTTCCTATGCAGCCTCAATATTACCTGCCTTGGTTTATTGCTCACCAGGCTGCATCTCCAACAATGAAAGGCCACCACCACTGGTGTGCCATGAGACACAGTCTGGTGTGGCGTGGGAGATTATCTAACTTCACCTATTTGAGTTAAAATATTTTATGAAAACCAGTAATTATAGTCTGCAAATTGAGTGTCAGTGGTGTCTATAGCTGGGCAGAGTAACCGTGTAATACTCTTCCATCTCAGTAGGTGGCAGCCAGTAGCTAATTGCTTTGTAGACGTCGGAAACAGCGGGAGGCAGGGTGCAGGTAAAAAGGTTTCTAATGTTTGAACCAAAAAAAACCACAAGGTGAGTGCCCCTACGAAAAGGTTTTGAAGCTTAGGGAAGGCTATGCAGAATGAAACTAAAACTTAACTGGCTGCAAAGTAAACAAAAACAGAATGCTGGACGACAGCAAAGACTTACTGTGGAGCAAAGACAATGTACATCCGAACATGACATGACAATCAACAATGTCACTACAAAGAAGGATAAAAACAAATCAAATCTTCTTCATTGCTTAATTAAAATAAATGCGGGAAATATCGCTCAAAGGAAGACATGAAACTGCTACAGGAAAATACCAAAAAAAGAAAAAAAGCCACCAAAATACACACACACACACACACACACACACACACGCACACACACACACACACACACACACACACACACACAAATATTATATATATATATATATATATATATATATAAATATATACAGTAGGGCAAAAAAGTATTTAGTCAGCCACTTAAAATGATGACAGAAGTCTGTAATTTTCATCATAGGTACACTTCAACTGTGAGAGACAGAATGTGAAAAAAAAATCCAGGAATTCACATTGTAGGAATTTTAAAGAATTTATTTGTAAATTATTGTGGAAAATAAGTATTTGGTCAATAAAAAAAATTCAACTCAATACTTTGTAATATAACCTTTGTTGGCAATAACAGAGGTCAAACGATTACTATAGGTCTTCACCAGGTTTGCACACACAGTGGCCCATTCCTCCATGCAGATCTTCTCGAGAGCAGTGATGTTTTGGGGCTGTCGCCGAGCAACATGGACTCTCAACTCCCTCCACAGATTTTCTATGGGGTTGAGGTCTGGAGACTGGCTAGGCCACTCCAGGACTTTCAAATGCTTCTTACGGAGCCACTCCTTCATTGCCCGGGCGGTGAGTTTGGGATCATTGTCATGCTGGAAGACCCAGCCACGTTTCATCTTCAAAGCTCTCACTGATGGAAGGAGGTTTTGGCTCAAAATGGCCCCATTCATTCTTTCCTTTACACGGATCAGTCGTCATGTCCCCTTAGCAGAAAAACAGCCCCAAAGCATGATGTTTCCACCCCCATGCTTCACGGTAGGTATGGTGTTCTTGGGATGCAACTCAGTATTCTTCTTCCTCCAAACACGAGTTGAGTTTTTACCAAAAAGTTATATTTTGGTTTCATCTGACCACATGACATTCGCCCAATCCTGTGCTGTATCATCCATGTGCTCTCTGGCAAACTTCAGACGGGCCTGGACATGCACTGGCTTAAGCAGGGGAACAAGTCTGGCACTGCAGGACTTGATTCCCTGTCGGCGTAGTGTGTTACTGATGCTAACCTTTGTTACTTTGGTCCCAGCTCTCTGCATGTAATTCACCAGGTCCCCCCGTGTAGTTCTAGGATTTTTGCTCACCGTTCTCATGATCATTTTGACCCCAGGGGGTGAGATCTTGCGTGGAGCCTCAGATCGAGGGAGATTATCAGTGGTCTTTTATGTCTTCCATTTTCTGATAATTGCTCCCACAGTTGATTTTTTCACACCAAGCTGCTTGCCTATTGTAGATTCACTTTTACCAGTCTGGTGCAGGTCTACAATTATTTTCCTGGTGTCTTTTGACAGCTCTTTGGTCTCGGCCATAGTGGAGTTTGGAGTCTGACTGTTTGAGGCTGTAGACAGGTGTCTTTTATACAGATAACAAGTTCAAACAGATTCTATTAATACAGGTAACGAGTGAAGGACAGAAGAGCTTCTTAACGAAGAAGTTACAGGTCTGTGAGAGCCCGAAATCTTCCTTGTTTGAAGTGACCAAATACTTATTTTCACCATAGTTTACGAATAAATTCTTTGAAATTCCTACAATGTGAATTCCTGGATTTTTTTTCACATTCTGTCTCTCACAAATGAAGTGTACCTATGATGAAAATTACAGACCTCTGTCATCATTTTAAGGGGGAAAACTTGCACAATCGGTGGCTGACTAAATACTTTTTTGCCCCACTGTATATATATATATGAATAAACATATATGTATGTACATATAAATATTCGTATAAATGTGTATATACATAAACATTTGTATATATGTGTATATATACTGTATATATATATATATAAATATATACATACATATGTATACATACATGTGTGTGTGTATATGTATATATATATATATGCACATACACATACATACATATATATATAGTTATATATATACATATATACATATATATAAACACACATATATATATACATATATGTACATATATACACATATATATACTTATATACATATATACCTATATATATATATATATAAATTGGCCCTAGTGTGTGAATGTGAGTGTGAATGTTGTCTGTCTATCTGTGTTGGCCCTGCGATGAGGAGGCGACTTGTCCAGGGTGTACCCTGCCTTCCGCCCGATTGTAGCTGAGATAGGCGCCAGCGACCCCCCCCGCGACCCCGAAAGGGAATAAGCGGTAGAAAATGGATGGATGGATACATATATATATATATATATATATATATATATATATACATATATGTATATATATATATATATATATATATATATATATATATATATATATATATATATATATATATATATATATATATATATATAAATGTAAATATACACATAATATTAGGGGTGTACACCCCCCCAAAAAAAAATCGCTATTTTTATTCATACTAATTCAAAATCGATTCATAATCCGCAAAAATGTATTACAATTATTATTATTATTTTTTAATAGGAATTAATTTTTAAAGAATAGGTTTTTAAGACATCTCCATGCAACCAAAACAAGGTTTTCTAAGCTGTAACCTGTTTTGAAAAAGTTGTATTATAAATATTATACCAACAGTCCATTGCGAGAATCGGTTAGAATCAAGATTTGATTTGAAATGGGAATCAATTCAGAACCTTAGGAATCGGAATCATATTAAATCGTCCGGCATCCAAAGATTACCACCCCTAGAAAATATATACACAATAATAAAGATCCTTTCACAAAAGTGTTGCTTTTAACCGCAAGATTCGGATTGTCTTATCTAAAGTAATCAAATATGGTTCTTCTTAGTCTGAGTATTTGAGGGATATTCTATTAAAACCCTTGGACAATATAAAGATAAATGTACATGCCATGCTCTTACAATCATCGTAAAATATTTCAATAAATGTTTACTCACGTATTGAGCCGATTGATCGTATTCCCACTAGGAGTTGAAGGAGAACAGAATGATTAATATTTATTGTAAAGGTGGACTTCCACTCCACGTCCAGCGTGATTCGTACCTGCGAGTCCTCTATGAGGATGTCCTTGATGGAGGGCTGACCCTGAGGCTCGCCGTAGTTCATCCTCACATAGTGGACTTGGTAGCCCCGGATCTGACCGTGTTGCAGCTCCGGGGCTGGCGCTCGCCATTTCACCCTAATAGCTGAGGCGTTCACGGTCTCGGCGTCCACCCCTCGAGGAGGACCACTCGGAACTACAAACGCATTTCGGAAACCAGGTCAAGGTCCGCCACGCAAAACTTCTCTTATTTCATGAAAAATAGCTCGGGGGCGGGGAGGTTGATAAAAAAGTGATGAACCACCCCCAAAAAGTCTACAAATCTTCAGTAATGTCTGGGGAGAAAAAAGGTCAAAATAGTAAAAAAAAAATAAAAAATGGGGGTGCTCGAGGAAAAAACATGGAGGAAAAAGCAGTGGCGGATAAGAAGCAAATGTAGAGAAAGATAAGAATGGCAGATAGAAAAGGGATTTGTCGCCACGGGCAGATAAACAGTGGCAGACAGTCAAAGAGAAAATACTGCTATCAAGAAAAAAACATCTCGTGCACTGCCAAGAACTGCACTTGGTACTGGAGAGAGCCTTTCTGCTGACAACCCTGGGAGTGTCGGCCGCTATCGCCCAAAATACCACAAAATTTGCAAATGCGGTGGAAAGATATGAAAAAGGGGCTGGCTCGGTGTTGGGGACTCGGAAGTGCGGGAAGGCCAAGGTTCAGCAAAAGTTATTGAGGAGTTGTGTTATTCTGAGGAAGGGAAATCCCAACATGGGGAGGTGAAAAGCAGTAAAACCCAGGATAAAAACAGCAGCATGGGAAAAAACGGTTTCTGCGGACCGCCACCGAGCACGAGGCCAGGGAAGAAAAACGGGAGGTTTTCCAGTTGCAGAGGAGAGAGGAGAGGTTCTCAGAGGGATGGAGTCGTTAGTTAGCCGAGCTCATTAGTCGTGTTAGTGGGGGCAGGGGTGGGGGGGCCATTGACAAGTTTGCAAACATACCGTCTTCCTCGGTGCGGACAATCAGCTGTAAGCTCTCCGGTCCGTCGCCGGCTTCCGTCCGCGCCCGCACTGTTATTCCGTACTCGGTCCATTTCTGGAGGCTTTCCAAGAGATACGGAGAGCTCTCCGGAGGAATGCGCTCGATTCTCTCGGATGTTCTGTTGCCCCCCGTGGTGGAGTACTGGATGGTGTATCCCGTAATGACGCCGTTCTGAAACTCCACGGGCGGCGGTGCCCAACTTACCAGGACGCTGGTAGAAGTGGGGCTGGTGCACGCTACGTCCTGGGGAGGCGCTGAGGGAACTGGTCGGCCAGTTTTAAGGATAGGTGTGAGTCGGTTGTGGTGTGTGCAGGAATGGGGATGGAATGGAGTAGACCAAAGACAGAGAACAGAGGACAAAGAAACATAAAATGAAAACAAAACACTGGAGAACGGAAGCTGTCCAGAAAATAATGACCCTGATTAGAACGCAAGGTGACTGAACAGAGACACGGAATGAGGGATGGCCGACTTGTGTTTGACTGAATGCTTGACGGATGAAAAGAGATTATGACTTAAAAGACACAACATACACCAACTGGACCTTAAAACACAAACACATACCTCAAGTCTGAGCTCTCGATCCCTGATGGAGCTCACATCCCCAGCTACAAATCTCGGGCTTCTACCCACGCTTCTACGCAATCTCTCACAGACCTCACGTTGGTTGCCAACCACGTCAAGAAATGACGACCAATCACGAGGGTTAGTACCAACCCTGAGGTCCACGTAAGAAAGACCGGCCCATTCGGAACAATGCAAACTGTGGTTGGCTCATGATCGGAAACATGCTCCAGTGGTGGAACATTGAAAGTCTAAGGCCACACCTTTTGGAGTAAACTCTTATTCTCCGGGAAAATATTACCCAAAAAGCAGACAGGATGAAGCAGGGCTTTTTTATTGTGAATACAGGAACTGTGCAGTCGGCCTTTAGAGTTTTGACGGCAGGTGAGAGTCCGTTGAAATAAAAAGTGTTTTTCGCCTTCCTGACGGACGTTTTTTTCTTAATAATGATCTGGCAGCAGCCAGCGTCATCGCACAAGACCCTCGGGTGCTGTGTTACCATGAATTGATTAACGTGGACCCCGACTTAAAAAGTTGAAAAACTTATTAGGGTGTTACCATTTAGTGGTCAATTGTACGGAATATGTACTGAACTGTGCAATCTACTAATAAAAGTATCAATCAATCAATCAAAGACTGCCAAGGTAGCGGTCATGGGCACACCTGAAGTAGATTAACTATAGAACATAATACTTTTTCCTGTGTATTATTGTAGAATTGTGTAGTATTTCAACTAAGTCACTACAAATGAAGCGTACATCGTAGTTTTGTATTGTGCTCTTGTCGGAAATAATTTCACAGATTTTTAATTTTGTAATTTATGATCTGTTCTTGGGTTTTTATAAATTTAAACGGACTCCCCTATTCATAATATCGGACACAACATTAAGTTACCAAAATATTGTTTCAATAAACACAAGTGAAGAACATCTTCACAGTAAAACTTTACTTTTTCATTTTGTCCGGCGGTAAACAATAGGTGCTCTCTTTACTTTGATGTTATTTCTCATCTCCTTATTTCAGCTGTTCTCTCTTTTTTCACCCAGATGTTTTTTTTCGAGCGCATGTGGAACTTGTCATTGGTGTCAAACAACGGCTCCCGCCTGACAAAAATAATAATAATACAAATCAATGTTTGATAATTTTTTCTCGATTAAGAATCTTTACAAATAAGAATTGCAGTTAATCTGAAATGATTTTTTTTTCTGACACTTCTGGTGAATATATATCATTTTTTAAGCTATTATTTTGTATTGTATTTGGTTGTTGTGTCATTTGTTTTCTCTCATGTGTATTGTTTTTCAAATAAGGACACCAGAAACAAACTGCTAGCCAAACCTGGTGTACCCATCGATTCCTCGTGAATAATGTATTGTAGCCTAATACAACTTCAATACAAACCGTACTTTTAATAAAATATAAATTTTAGAGGTTTACCCGCGACCCCGAACGGTACAAGCGGTAGAAATGGATGGATGTACGATAAAGTGGCACTTGCACGGTTACTCCAGTTTAAGCCTGCTAAATATTGATTGACTTGATTATTTCCCATGGTATAAGAGGCTAGGAGTCAACTACTGCACAGCCGAAAGAGGATTCATAAGGCTCTGTTTGTCGCGGTTTACCTGACACATGAAACGTGACAAATTTAGCCGACAGATTGCAGTAGCGTTGAATACCCTAAAATGTGTTTTGTGGCCACTCCAACTTTGACTACAGTTGATATGTAGAGTGGCGCTTTCCATCATTTTCAGCAAACTGCCTTGCAAAATGAGTAACTCGCCCTCATCCTCTCGCGCGAGATGAAACATTACCCTACTTTGGGGGTTGTGTTGTAAAGGTGTCCAACATTTGACTGGGATGTCATTTGCATTGTTGGAATGAAGGCCGACTGGTTCCACAGTCTTCATCCACGCTCTACAAGCCGGAAGTGGAAGTGGACTCACGTGTCTGAGGCGTGTCGATGGACACCTCGTTGGTGTACGCGCCCACGCCATGTTTGCTCCTGGCCGCCAGCTGGAAGGTGTAGGCGGAGAAAGGCTTGAGGTTTTTCAGCAGGTAGGAGGTGGTGGGCTCAAAGTTCACCTTCTTCTGCAGAGGACGCAGAGAGCGGATAATAATCAGGACTGACGCCCCAGACTTTGTACACCCAGGTCACACATGGTCTACTGGAGGTTTCCCAGCAGGCACAAGACATTGAAACAACCTTGACAACTTGATGAATTATGTCCTGACCTTGAGCAACTCAAACAAAACGTTGAAACAACATGCTTTTTGACGATGTTTCATTAATGTCGGGTTGTGACGTTGATTTGACATTGAAATGTAGTCATTTCCCAACCAATATTCTACAACACAAACACAATGTTGAAACAACAAGCTTTTTGACAAAGTTTAATCAATGTTGGGTTCTGACATCGCTTCAACCATTGAATTTTGTTCATTTCCCAACCAATACAACATTGAAATAAAATGTTTTTTGACAAAGTTTAATCAATGTTAGGTTCTGACGTCGTTTCAACCATTGAATTTTGGTCATTTCCCAACCAATACAACATTGAAACAACATGCTTTCTGACAACGTTTAATCAATGTTGGATTATGACCTTGATTTGACGTTGAATTTTGGTCATTTTCCTACATATAATTTACAACTCGAACATAACGTTGAAACAAAATGCTTTCTAAAGACTTTTAAACAATGTCACGTTCTGACAATTTGACATTGAAATTTGGTAATTTCCCAACCAATATTCTACAACTCAAATACAACGTTGAAACAACATCATTTTTGATAACATTCAATTAATGCCAGCTTCTGATGTTGATTTGACATTGAATTTTGGTCATTTTCCTACCAATATTTTACAACTCACACATAACTTTAAAATCAACATACTTTTTGACAAAGTTTAATAAATGTCGGGTTCTGACGTCGATTTGACATTGAATTTCGGTCAATTTCCCACCAATATTTTACATTTCAAAACTAACGTTGAAACAACATGATTTTGAGAACGTTAAATCAATGTTGGGTTGTGACGTTGATTTGACATTGAAATGTAGTCATTTCCAACCAATATTCTACCAAAAAAAACACGTTAAAATAACATGCTTTCTGACAACGTTTAATAAATGTCGGGTTATGACCTTGATTTGACGTTGAATTTTGGTCATTTTCCTACCAATATTTTACAACTCCAACATAATGTTAAAACAACATGCTTTCTGATGACTTTTAAACAATGTCACGTTCTGACAATTTGACATTTAAATTTGGTCATTTCCCAACCAATATTCTACAACTCAAATACAACGTTGAAACAACATCATTTTTGATAACATTCAATTAATGCCAGCTTCTGATGTTGATTTGACATTGAATTTTGGTCATTTTCCTACCAATATTTTACAACTCACACATAACTTTAAAATCAACATACTTTTTGACAAAGTTTAATAAATGTCGGGTTCTGACGTCGATTTGACATTGAATTTCGGTCAATTTCCCACCAATATTTTACATTTCAAAACTAACGTTGAAACAACATGATTTTGAGAACGTTAAATCAATGTTGGGTTGTGACGTTGATTTGACATTGAAATGTAGTCATTTCCAACCAATATTCTACCAAAAAAAACACGTTAAAATAACATGCTTTCTGACAACGTTTAATAAATGTCGGGTTATGACCTTGATTTGACGTTGAATTTTGGTCATTTTCCTACCAATATTTTACAACTCCAACATAATGTTAAAACAACATGCTTTCTGATGACTTTTAAACAATGTCACGTTCTGACAATTTGACATTTAAATTTGGTCATTTCCCAACCAATATTCTACAACTCAAATACAACGTTGAAACAACATCATTTTTGATAACATTCAATTAATGCCAGCTTCTGATGTTGATTTGACATTGAATTTTGGTCATTTTCCTACCAATATTTTACAACTCACACATAACTTTAAAATCAACATACTTTTTGACAAAGTTTAATAAATGTCGGGTTCTGACGTCGATTTGACATTGAATTTTGGTCATTTTCCTACCAATATTTTACAACTCAAACATAACGTTGAAACAACATGCTTTCTGACTACTTTTAAACAATGTCACTTTCTGACAATTTGACATTGAAATTTGGTCATTTCCCAACCAATATTCTACAACTCAAATACAACGTTGAAACAAATTAATTTTTGATAACGTTTAATCAATGCCAGGTTCTGATGTTGATTTGATATTGAATTTTGGTCATTTTCCTACCAATATTTTACAACTCACACATAATTTGAAAACAACATACTTTTTGACAAAGTTTAATACATGTCGGGTTCTGATGTCTATTTGACATTGAATTTCGGTCAATTTCCCACCAATATTTTACAATTCAAACCTAACGTTAAAACAACATGATTTTGACAACGTTAAATCAATGTTGGGTTGTGACGTTGATTTGACATTGAAATGTAGTCATTTCCAACCAATATTCTACCAAAAAACCACGTTAAAACAACATGCTTTCTGACAACGTTTAATAAATGTCGGGTTATGACCTTGATTTGACGTTGAATTTTGGACATTTTCCAACAAATATTTTACAACTCAAACATAACGTTGAAACAACATGCTTTTTGACGACGTTTAAACAATGTCACGTTCTGACAAATTGACATTGAAATTTAATTCTACAATTCAAATACAGCGCTGACACAACATAATTTTTGACGTTAAATCAATGTTGGGTTGTGACGTTGATTTGACATTGAAATTCTGTCATTTCCCAACCAATATTTTACAATTCAAACCTAACGTTGAAACAAAATACTTGAAGTTAGTTTTATTTGCAGACGACACAACTGCTTTCTGTTCAGGAGAGAACACACAGAAGATAATACAAATAATAACGGAATAAATGAATTAATTAAAAAAATGGTTTGATAAAAACAGGCTATCCTTGAATCTCAGTAAAACTAAAATAATGCTATTTGGTAACAGTAGAAAAGAGCATCAGACACGAATACAAATATACAGAGTAGATATTGAAAGGGTGAAAGAAATCAGATTTTTGTGAGTATTAATAGATGATAAAATGAACTGGAAATCTCATATACAAAACATACAACATAAGGTGGCAAAAAATATTTCAATAATGAATAAAGCAAAATACGTCCTGGGCCAAAAATCTTTTTTATATTCTCTACTGCTTGCTAGTGTTGCCATATCTGAGTTATTGTGCAGAAATATGGGGAAACAACTACAAATGTGCGCTACATTCGTTAACTGTGTTACAAAAAAGATCGATTAGAATAATACACGATGTTGAATATAGAGAACATACAAACCCTTTATTTATTGAGTCAAAAATATTAAAGCTCGATGACTTGATAACATTGCAAACAGCTAAATTGATGTACAAAGTAAATTATAACCTGCTACCAAAGAATGTACAACAAATCTTCACAACTAAAGAGGAGAAATATAACCTTAGAGGAAAATCTAACTTAAAACATTTGTATGCACGTATAACACTTAAAACTTTTAGCATATCAGTATGTGGAATTAAATTATGGAATGGATTAAGTAAAGAAGTTAAACATTGTACTGATATGATCCAGTTTAAGAGGATGTTTAAATTAATAGTGCTTACAAAGTACAAAGAAGAAGTATTATGAGAAACACTTTCAAACTTATTGAAAATAAGATATTATTCATCTTGGTATGTTAATAATGACTGAAATAATTAAGTACATGTTAGAAAACTACTGTGTTACTCACTCACAGATGTCATATTGCTATTTCATATTTTGCTGTAAAGAAGGTCAGTGAATAAATGTATATATTTGTGGGCGCTCTGAAGTGGAAAAGGGGTAGGATTAAATAAGCTTTGCTTCTTCCTACTCCTTTTCGGACATGATGTATTGTGTATTGCGAAATGATGAAATTAACTGATGTATAATGTTGTATGTATTGCATGTTCGAAATAAACTAAGAAAAGAAAGAATGAAAAAGAAAGAAACAACATGACTTTGACAATGTTAAATCAATGTTGGGTTGTGACGTTGATTTGACATTAAAATGTAGTCATTTCCAACCAGCATTCTATCAAAAAAACCAAGTTAAAACAACATGCTTTCTGACAACGTTTATTCAATGTTGGGTTATGACCTTGATTTGCCGTTGAATTTTGGTCATTTTCCTACCAATATTTTACAACTTGTACATAACGTTGAAACAACATGCATTTTGACAACTTTTAAACAATGTCACGTTTTAACAATTTGACATTGAAATTCCATTCTACAACACAAATACAACGTTGAAACAACATACTTTTTGACAAGGTTTAATCAATGTTGGGTTGTGACGTTGATTTGACATTAAAATGTAGTCATTTCCAACCAGCATTCTATCAAAAAAACCAAGTTTAAACAACATGCTTTCTGACAACGTTTATTCAATGTTGGGTTATGACCTTGATTTGCCGTTGAATTTTGGTCATTTTCCTACCAATATTTTACAACTTGTACATAACGTTGAAACAACATGCATTTTGACAACTTTTAAACAATGTTACGTTTTAACAATTTGACATTGAAATTCCATTCTACAACACAAATACAACGTTGAAACAACATACTTTTTGACAAGGTTTAATCAATGTTGGGTTGTGACGTTGATTTGACATTGAAATGTAGTCATTTCCAACCAATATTCTACCAAAAAAACACGTTAAAACAACATGCTTTCTGACGATGTTTAATCAATGTTGGGTTATGACATTGATTTGACGTAGAATTTTGGTCATTTTCCGACCAATATTTTACAACTTGAACATAACGTTGAAACAACATACTTTTTGACAAGGTTTAATCAATGTTGGGTTGTGACGTTGATTTGACATTGAAATGTAGTCATTTCCAACCAAAATTCTACCAAAAAAACACTTTAAAACAACATGCTTTCTGACGATGTTTAATCAATGTTGGGTTATGACATTGATTTGACGTAGAATTTTGGTCATTTTCCGACCAATATTTTACAACTTGAACATAACGTTGAAACAACATACTTTTTGACAAGGTTTAATCAATGTTGGGTTGTGACGTTGATTTGACATTGAAATGTAGTAATTTCCAACCAATATTCTACCAAAAAAACACGTTAAAACAACATGCTTTCTGACGATGTTTAATCAATGTTGGGTTATGACATTGATTTGACGTAGAATTTTGGTCATTTTCCGACCAATATTTTACAACTCGAACATAACGTTGAAACAACATGCTTTTTGACGATGTGTAAACAATCTCACGTTCTGACAATTTGACATTGAAATTTGGTCATTTCCTAACCAAAATTCTACAATTCAAATACAACGTTGAAACAACATGCTTTTTGCCGACCTTTAATCAATGTCGGGTTCTGACGTTGATTTGACATTGAATTTTGGTCATTTCTCAATCATTATTCTACAACACAAACACAACGTTGAAACAACATGGTTTTTGACAACGTTAAATCAATGTTGGGTTGTGTCCTTGATTTGACATTGAATTTTGGTAATTTCCCAATCAATCTGCAACTCAAACCTAACATTGAAACAACATGCTTTTTGACAAAGTTTAATCAATGTTGGGTTCTGACGTTGATTTGACATTGAAATGTAGTCATTTCCAATTAATATTTTACCAAAAAAACACGTTAAAACAACATGCTTTCTGACAACGTTTCATAAATGTTGGGTTATGACCTTGATTTGACGTTGAATTTTGGTCATTTTCCCACCAATATTTTACAATTCAAACCTAACGTTGAAACAACATGATTTTGATAACGTTAAATCAATGTTGGGTTGTGACGTTGATTTGACATTGAAATGTAGTCATTTCCAACCAATATTCTACCAAAAAAATACGTTAAAACAACATGCTTTCTGACAACGTTTCATAAATGTTGGGTTATGACCTTGATTTGACGTTGAATTTTGGTCATTTTCCAACAAATATTTTGCAACTCGAACATAATGTTGAAACAACATGCTTTTTGACTACGTTTAAACAATGTCACGTTCTGACAATTTGACATTGAAATTTGGTCATTTCCCAACCAATATTCTACGATTCAAATACAACGTTGAAACAACATGCTTTTTGACGACATTGAATCAATGTCGGGTTCTGAAGTTGATTTGACATTGAATTTTGGTCATTTCTCAACCATTATTCTACAACACAAACACAACATTGAAACAACATGCTTTTTGACAACGTTAAATCAATGTTGGGTTGTGTCCTTGATTTGACCTTGAACTTTGGTCATTTCCCAACCAATCTGCAACTCAAACCTAACATTGAAACAACATGCTTTTTGACGACGTTTAATCAATGTCGGGTTCTGACGTTGATTTGACATTGAATTTTGGTCATTTCTCAACCATTATTCTACAACACAAACACAACGTTGAAACAACATGCTTTTTGACAACGTTAAATCAATGTTGGGTTGTGTCCTTGATTTGACATTGAATTTTGGTCATTTCCCAACCAATCTGCAACTCAAACCTAACATTGAAACAACATGCTTTTTGACAAAGTTTAATCAATGTTGGGTTCTGATGTTGATTTGACATTGAATTTTGGTCATTTTCCTACCAATATTTTACAACTCCAACACAATGTTAAAACAACATGCTTTCTGATGACTTTTAAACAATGTCACGTTCTGACAATTTGACATTTAAATTTGGTCATTTCCCAACCAATATTCTACAACTCAAATACAACGTTGAAACAACATCATTTTTGATAATGTTTAATCAATGCCAGGTTTTGATGTTGACTTGACATTGAATTTTGGTGATTTTCATACCAATATTTTACAACTCACACATAACATTAAAACAACATACTTTTTGACAAAGTTTAATACATGTCGGGTTCCGACGTCTATTTGACATTGAATTTCGGTCAATTTCCCACCAATATTTTACAATTCAAACTTAACGTTGAAACAACATGATTTTGACAACGTTAAATCAATGTTGGGTTGTGACGTTGATTTGACATTGAAATGTAGTTATTTCCAACCAATATTCTACCAAAAAAAACACGTTAAAACAACATGCTTTCTGACAACGTTTAATAAATGTCGGGTTATGACCTTGATTTGACGTTGAATTTTGGACATTTTCCAACAAATATTTTACAACTCGGACATAACGTTGAAACAACATGCCTTTTGACGACGTTTAAACAATGTCCCGTTCTGACAATTTAACATTGAAATTTGGTCATTTCCCAACCAATATTCTACAATTCAAATACAACGTTGAAACAACATAATTTTTGACGACGTTTAATCAATGTCGGGTTCTGACGTTGATTTGACATTGAATTTTGGTCATTTCTCAACCATTATTCTACAACACAAACACAACGTTGAAACAACATGCTTTTTGACAACGTTAAATCAATGTTGGGTTGTGTCCTTGATTTGACATTGAATTTTGGTCATTTCCCAACCAATCTGCAACTCAAACCTAACATTGAAACAACATGCTTTTTGACAAAGTGTAATCAATGTTGGGTTGTGACGTTGATTTGACATTGAAATGTAGTCATTTCCAATGAATATTCTACCAAAAAAACACGTCAAAACAACATGCTTCCTGACGACGTTTAATCAATGTTGGGTTGTGACCTTGATTTGAAGTCGAATTTTGGTCATTTTATACCCAATATTTTACAACTCCAACATAACGTTGAAACAACATGCTTTTTGACGACGTTTAAACAATGTCACGTTCTGACAATTTGACATTGAAATTTCATTCTACAATTCAAATACAGCGTTGAAACAACATACTTTCTGATGATAATATTTTACAACTCAAACCTAACTAAGAAACAACATGCCTTTTGACAACGTTAAATCAATGTTGGGTTGTGTCCTTGATTTGACATTGAATTTTGGTAATTTCCCAACCAATCTGCAACTCAAACCTAACATTGAAACAACATGCTTTTTGACAAAGTGTAATAAATGTTGGGTTGTGACGTTGATTTGACATTGAAATGTAGTTATTTCCAACCAATATTCTACCAAAAAAAACACGTTAAAACAACATGCTTTCTGACAACGTTTAATAAATGTCGGGTTATGACCTTGATTTGACGTTGAATTTTGGACATTTTCCAACAAATATTTTACAACTCGAACATAACGTTGAAACAACATGCCTTTTGACGACGTTTAAACAATGTCACGTTCTGACAATTTAACATTGAAATTTGGTCATTTCCCAACCAATATTCTACAATTCAAATACAACGTTGAAACAACATAATTTTTGACGACGTTTAATCAATGTCGGGTTCTGACGTTGATTTGACATTGAATTTTGGTCATTTCTCAACCATTATTCTACAACACAAACACAACGTTGAAACAACATGCTTTTTGACAACGTTAAATCAATGTTGGGTTGTGTCCTTGATTTGACATTGAATTTTGGTCGTTTCCCAACCAATCTGCAACTCAAACCTAACATTGAAACAACATGCTTTTTGACAAAGTGTAATCAATGTTGGGTTGTGACGTTGATTTGACATTGAAATGTAGTCATTTCCAATGAATATTCTACCAAAAAAACACGTCAAAACAACATGCTTCCTGACGACGTTTAATCAATGTTGGGTTGTGACCTTGATTTGAAGTTGAATTTTGGTCATTTTATACCCAATATTTTACAACTCCAACATAACGTTGAAACAACATGCTTTTTGACGACGTTTAAACAATGTCACGTTCTGACAATTTGACATTGAAATTTCATTCTACAATTCAAATACAGCGTTGAAACAACATACTTTCTGATGATAATATTTTACAACTCAAACCTAACTAAGAAACAACATGCCTTTTGACAACGTTAAATCAATGTTGGGTTGTGTCCTTGATTTGACATTGAATTTTGGTAATTTCCCAACCAATCTGCAACTCAAACCTAACATTGAAACAACATGCTTTTTGACAAAGTGTAATAAATGTTGGGTTCTGACGTTGATTTGACATTGAAATGTAGTCATTTCCAATGAATATTCTACCAAAAAAACATGTTAAAACAACATGCTTCCGGACGACGTTTAATCAATGTTGGGTTGTGACCTTGATTCAATGTTGAATTTTGGTCATTTTATACCCAATATTTTACAACTCCAACATAACGTTGAAACAACATGCTTTTTGACGACGTTTAAACAATGTCACGTTCTGACAATTTGACATTGAAATTTCATTCTACAATTCAAATACAGCGTTGAAACAACATACTTTTTGACGACAATATTCTACAACTCAAACCTAACTATGAAACAACATGCTTTCTGACAACGTTTAGTCAATGTTGGGTTCTGACGTTGATTTGACATTGAATTTTGGTAATTTCCCAACCAATATTCTACAACATAAACACAATGTTGAAACACCATGGTTTTTGACAACGTTAAATCAATGTTGGGTTGTGTCGTTGATGCGACATTGAATTTTGCTCATTTCCCAAACAATAATCTGCAACTCAAACCTAACATTGAAACAACATACCTTTTCACAACGTTTAATCAACGTCAAATTTCAATGACATTGAAATTTGGTCATTTCTCAACCAATATTCCACAACAAAATACAATGTTAAAACAACATATTTTCTGACGACGTTTAATCAATGTTGGGTTCTGACGTTGATTTGAACGTTGAAATTTGGTCATTTCCCAACCAATATTCTACAACACAAATACAACGTTAAAACAACATGCTTTTTGAGGACGTTTTGATCAATGCTGGGTTGTTACTTTGATTTGACCATTGAATTTTAGTAATTTCCCAACCAATAATCTGCAACTCAAACACAACGTTGAAACGACATATTTTTTGACTAAGTTTAATTAATGTTGGGTTGTGACGTTGATTTGACATTGAAATTTGGTCATTTCCCAACCAATATTCTACAACTCAAACCAAACGTTGAAACAACATGCTTTCTGACAACGTTTAATCAATGTTGGGTTCTCATGTTGATTTGACATTGAATTTTGGTTATTTGCCAACCAATGTTCTACAACCTAAATACAACGTTGCAACAACGTTATTATTCACAACGTTTATTCAACGGTAGGTTGTGACATTTAAACATTGAAATCTGGTCATTTCCAAACCAACAACGTTGTCTCAATTTACAAATACAACTATTTTGCAACATGGTTTCAAAGTTGGTGTTGAAGGACTTTTTCAGTGTGTGGCCCTCAATGGCTGCCTGCCATAGAGCAGTTATGGGCCTGCTGCCAGGCGGCCCCCAAGGGGCCGGGTGCAGCACTATGTCAATAACTCCAATGCAGATCTGAGCATGACATTTATTCATTTCAATGAGCGAACCCTCCGGTGTGGCCCTTACCTCCTCGCTGTCGTCTGCTCGCCGATAAACCAGTTCATATCCTGTGATCTGGTTGTCGGGGCCCCCCTGGGGGGGCGCCACCCAGGACAACAGGATGCTGGTCTCCGACTTGGCCTCCCCCTTGAACTCTGATGGCTGGGATGGAACTGCAAAGTCGGAGAGGACAGTGACGGTCTACAAAAGCCCGTTGTCATCCCCACAAGGTGCCATCTTTTCTGCTCTTTTACCGCCTGTCTTGGCGATGATCTGCAGGTCCTGGGACAGGGGGCCGTCTCCCACCGAGGTGAAGGCCAGCACGCGGATGTAGTAGGTCTTGTTGGGGGTCAGACCCTGGATGGTTATGAAGTTGGCGCTGCGCACCATCTGCTTCTCCCACTAGGGGCAGCAACACAGGGGTCATCACTGATCCTCACCAGGCACCTGAGGACCTACGCACCTGGTTGACTGGCAGAGAGTTGTCCGCCGTGTAGTAGACCCTGTAGCCCACCACCTGCCCGTTGGGTTCCTCGGGCTCGTCCCAGTGGATGATGGCGGTGGTGGTGCTCAGCATGCGACCTCTGACCTGCAGATGACGCAATTCTCAGTTCTGGTGCTCTTTGGTGTGGTACCAGCAAGACCCAGGCGCACTTTGGACTAAGGTTGCATAGGGAACTTTGACAGACCACTTTGGAAGAATGTTCTGCAATATTCAAACCTTTTTCACTTTGGGGCCCAACTTTTACACTACAGAGGGGCCCGGAGCCCACTCAAATACTAACACTGCATTACTCTTCATTTAAATCCTATTTAATAATTATATCTCACATAATTACAGTTGAACAGCATAAAACTTTTTAAATGATTTGAAATCATGTGTCCATCACAAATATTATTAAGGCTTAGGTCAGCCTGATTACAAAAATAAATATCAATTAAATATACTGCAAAAATATATAGTAATTAAATATAAATAGCAATTGAATATACTGTAAAATAAGGAACTCATAAACATTTTGAAATGATTTAAAACCATGTGTTCATCACAAATATTATTATCTAGGCTTAGGTCAGACTGATTACTAAATAAACACTCATCAAATATACTGCAAAAATAAATAGTAATTGAATATACTGGAACGGAAGGCACTCACGAAAACTGATGAAAAATACAATTACAGACAATTATGCAATGCTGAAATAAATATATTGTAACTAAATTGAAATTAAATACATAAATAAATAAATAATAATAATACATGTTTTGTAAAAAAAACTCAACAAATTTGAAATGCAGATGAAAATAGGTCAGGCTGGTTACAAAATAAATAGTAATTAAATATACTGTAATAGAGGGAACTAACACGTAATCACGCCGTGCTAAAATAAATACATTCTAACTAAATTAATAATAATAACAACAACAATAATAATAATGATGATAATATTAATAATAATAATAACTAATACATGTTTCTTAAACAAACTGACGATAAAATTAAAGTGCAAACAAAAATAGGTCAGACTGATTACAAAAATAAAGAATAATTCAATATACTGCAAAAGAAAGACCACATAAAAACGAATGAAAAATACATTTACAAACAATCATTCATTGCTAAAATAAATAAATTCTAATTAAATAATAAATAAATAAATAAAAATAATAATAATAATAATAATAATACATGTTTTGTAATAAATTGTCAATAAATTAAAGTGCAAATGAAAATAAAATTGAGTCAGGCTAATTACAAAAATAAATACTAATCAAATTTACTGCAAAAAACAAAACTCGAAAAACAAATTTACATACAATAGAGATTAAATATTATAATAATAATAATAATACATGTTTTGTAAATAAAAAATTCCAATGAAAATAGGTCAGAAAATAAATAGTAATAAATACACTGCAAAAGAAGGAAGTAAAAAAAAACTGATCAAAAATACAAGTACATACAATTATACAATGCTAATATGATTAGATTTTAAAACAATTAAGATAAATAAAAATAAATAAAAATAAAATAAATCATAATAATACATGTTTTGTAAATTGTCAATAAATTAAAGTTCAAATGAAAATAGGTCAGACTGATAGTAATTAAATATACTGGAACAAAAGGAACTCATAAAAACTGTTGAAAAATTAATTTATATACAATTATGCAATGCTAAAAAAAATACATTCTAACTCAATTAATAATGAAAATAATAATATTAGTACATGTTTCTTAAATAAACTGTAAGTGAAATTAAATTGGAAATAAAAACTAAATAAATAGTAATGAAATATACTGCAACAGAAGCAACTAACACATAATTACGATGTGCTAAAGTAAATACATCACAACTAAATAAAAATAAAAATAAATGTTTTGTAAATAAACTAAGTATAATTAAAGTGCAAATGAAAACAGGTCAGACTGATGATAAAATAAATAGTCATTAAATATACTGCAGCAGAAGGGACTCGCTAAAAGAAACATTTAATTATAAGAGCCCAGATAAGTAGATCTGATCACAAGTAATGGGACACGTCATGCAGAATGTTCTCACCTCCGAGACAACCTGGCATATTAATATTGAATTGAAGTGCTTTGCAAGGTGTGTCCCCTACCTGTCGGGGGGGCGAGGAGGGCGCCTGCTCGGCCGTGCGAGCCTCCACCGCCTCGCTGGAGGGTCCTTGGCCGATGGTGTTGACGGCCGCCACGCGGAAGTCGTAATGTGAGTAGGGGCTGAGGCCGCCCACGCTGTAGCGCGTGGTGGCGATCCCATCGATCTCCTTGTAGGCGTCCTCCGAGCCTCTGGATCGGTGCTGGGGACACACCACGTAATAAAACACGTCTCGTTTATTATGGCGGGAGGATAAACGCTGCCTTTTTTTATCGGTCGCCATGATGTCGGCTGTCCTGTAAATATTGACACGCACCTGGATGATGTAATAGGAGACCGGCTCAGGGTTGCCCGAGTCCCAGGTGAGAGTGATGCTCGTTGCAGTTCTTTCCGTCACCACCGGGGTGCCAGGAGCCTTGGGCAGAGCTGAGGGAGCACACGTTGGATATCACAGCAGAACTATTACAACATAACTATTATAACATTGGAACACAATTACTGTAAATTCCAAACTGTAAACCCTGCTTTTTTCCTACACTTTGAATCCTGCGGCTTACAAAACGGTGCAGCTAATTTTGGTATTTTTTTCCGCTCAGGCCTTTAAAAAAAAGCTACAGTTTCGTCTTCCAGCCGTCCATAGCGTTACTACTCCTACGGATTCTTCATTCATTGCAAGTTTTACAATATCCATCTATCCATCCATTTTCTACCGCTTATTCCCTTGTGGGGTCGCGGTGGGCGCTGGCGCCTATCTCAGCTACAATCGGGCGGAAGGCGGGGTACACCCTGGACAAGTCGCCACCTCATCGCAGGGCCAACACAGATAGACAGACAACATTCACACTCACATTCACAGACTAGGGCCAATTTAGTGTTGCCAATCAAATCTATCCCCAGGTGCATGTCTTTGGAAGTGGGAGGAAGCCTGAGTACCCGGAGGGAACCCACGCATTCACGGGGAGAACATGCAAACTCCACACAGAAAGATCCTGAGCCTGGATTTGAACCCAAGGCTGCAGGAGCTTCGTATTGTGAGGCAGACGCACTAACCCCTCTTCCACCGTGAAGCCGTTTTACAATATAACTAAAACAATTTTTACTTACTAAAGCGTCCCATGTGTGATGTCTGTAGGAGTGTTCTCATGCATATTTGTACGTGCTATCGTGCTGTAGTCAAGCCAGCGGCGTTAGCATTAGCTATTATGCTAACAAGTTATTTCCTTACAACGGCATTATTTTTCACACATTCCTCAGTAAATTCACCAAAACGTCAGCATGGAGTTATTGAGTCTGTTTAGCTGATTCGAGAGCTAGCTTGCTCAGCTAGTGGGTCCATGACCATTACGGACGTTATGTTTGATCAGCCGTTTTACTGCCCTAGTACAGACACAATTAAGGTATATAATAAACATTTACAGAATATTTCTTTGTAATTAACTAATTTCACAACATACATATATGTGACTTATAGTTGGGCACGGTTTATATATGGTAAATATTGTATTTATTTATTATACAATTTGGCAGGTGCGGCTCATATACAGTGGGGCAAAAAAGTATTTAGTCAGCCACCGATTGTGCAAGTTCTCCCACTTAAAATGATGACAAAGGTCTGGAATTTTCATCATAGGTACACTTCAACTGTGAGAGACAGAATGTGAAAAAAAATCCAGGAATTCACATTGTAGGAATTTTTAAGATTTCATTTGTAAATTATGGTGGAAAATAAATATTTGGTCACTTCAAACGAGGAAGATTTCGGGCTCTCACAGACCTGTAACTTCTTCTTTAACAAGCTCTTCTGTCCTCCACTCGTTACCTGTATTAATGGCACTTGTTTGAACTCGCTATCTGTATAAAAGACACCAGTCCACCGCCTCAAACAGTCAGACTCCAAACTCCACTATGGCCAAGACCAAAGAGCTGTCGAAGGACACCAGGAAAAGAATTGTAGACCTGCACCAGACTGGGAAGAGTGAATCTACAATAGGCAAGCAGCTTGGTGTGAAAAAATCAACTGTGGGAGCAATTATCAGAAAATGGAAGAAATACAAGACCACTGATAAGCTCCCTCGATCTGGGGCTCCACGCAAGATTTCATCCCCTGGGGTCAAAATGATCATGAGAACGGTGAGCAAAAATCTCAGAACCACACGGGGGGGCCTGGTGAATGACCTGCAGAGAGCTGAGACCAAAGTAACAAAGGTTACCATCAGTAACACACTACGCCGACAGGGAATGAAATCCTGCAGTGCCAGACGTGTCCCCCTGCTTAAGCCAGTGCATGTCCAGGCCCGTCTGAAGTTTGCCAGAGAGCACATGGATGATACCGCAGAGGATTGGGAGAATGTCATGTGGTCAGATGAAACCAAAATAGAACTTTTTGGTATAAACTCAACTCGTGTTTGGAGGAAGAAGAATACTGAGTTGCATCCCAAGAACACCGTACCTACTGTGAAGCATGGGGGTGGAAACATCATGCTTTGAGGCTGTTTTTCTGCTAAGGGGACAGGACGATTGATCCGTGTTAAGGAAAGAATGAATGGGGCCATGTATCGTGAGATTTTGAGCCAAAACCTCCTTCCATCAGTGAGAGCCTTGAATGGTTGACCAAATACACTTTTCCACCATAATTTACAAATAAATTATTTAAAATTCCTACAATGTGAATTCCTGGATTTTTTCCCCACATTCTGTCTCTCACAGTTGAAGTGTACCTATGATGACGATTACAGACCTCTATCATCATTTTAAGTGGGAGAACTTGCACAATCGGTGGCTGACTTAATACTTTTTTGCCCCACTGTAGCGGTGTCCGGAAAATGCAGTATTATTGTTCACATCTTAACTACATAAAACAGATGAAAAGCTCTGCTCAATTTTTATGTATTACTTAAAAGAGAACTGGTTTTGTTGTATACAATTCTAGCCAAACATTTAATAAAATCAAATATAAATAAGGCAACAAGAGAAGTATCCAACAATTCTCTTTTCCAAAGTAAATGTTTACGGCAGGTATAGATCATCTACATCTACAATAGGATTTGTCAATTGGGATTCCCCTATTAATCATATTGGACATAACATTAATTACCAAATATGGTTTCAATAAAAACAAATGTAGAACATTTTCACAGTAAAACCTTACTTTTTCTTTTTTTTTAAGGTAAACAATAGGTGCTCTTCTTACTTTGATGTTATTTCTCATCTCTTTATTTCTCCCCTTTTTTCCCCAGATGATATTTTTCGAGCTTTTGTGGACCTTGTCTTTGGAGTCAAGGTCAAACCACGGCTCCTTCTTGTGCGTGCTTCCCCGCACGACGGCTGACTCACCTTTCACGATGATCTGCGCCACCGCCTCGATGACGCCGAGCGTGGACATGGCGACGCAGGTGTAATTGTTGGACTGCCGCACGTCCGTCAGCTCCAGGACGTTGCGGCCGATGGGCATGTCGTCCTCGGGGGTGAGGTCCTCGGCTCCCAGCATCCACTTCACGTAGGGCATGGGGGAGCCCACCGCCACGCAGGTGATGTTGACGTTCCCGCCCGGCATGATCTCGCTGTCCGCCGGCGGGATGGAGAAGCGCGGGGGCACGCGGCGGACTGGAGAGGGCGGGCAGTAAAGAAGCGGCGTTAGACTTTTCCGACCTGGTCTCTGGGTGAAGATGATGAGTCGGGTGAGTCACCACAGGTGTCAACCAGGTCAGAACAAAAAACTAAGCACAGCAACCACCGTGACGCCCAGAAAAAAAAGGAAGGTATGACATATGTGAAAACACAAATGGAAGAAAAGAAAGAGTGGATGGAGCAGGGGTGTCCAAAGTGCGGCCTGGGATTCGCCCTGGTCTCCCGTTGATCGGACTAAAGACCTAACTGGTCCTAAAACTGTGGAGTGGGAGGTTACTTAGTCCTAGTCGCGTTAGGGTTGCTGCACCGTATTTTTCAGACTATAAGGCGGGTCTAGTCAGGTCTATTTTCTTATATAAAGCGCACCAGATTATAAGGCACATTAAATGAGTCATATTAGGATTTATTTTCTAGATGTAAAAGACTTCCTTGTGGTCTACATAACATGTAATGGTGGTTCTTTGCTCTAAATGTTGCATAGATGATGTTTTACACATCATCGCTTTTTTACGTGCCTCCACTTCGACAACGTATTCTCCTCGTCATCTTTGATGTAGTTTTTAGTGCTTCCATAGCGGGTCTACTGACAGATATAAGTTACTTTACACTACTTTATATTAGAAATGGCAACAACGGAGGATGAATGTCCCACAGAGAAAAATAAGAAGTTTGGATATTTATGCAGATCCCAAATACAGATCAGCAGGTACCAGAAGGTAAGAAAAGTTGCTTTTGCCAAATATTGCAAAACAAAACGCCAGATAATATGTCTGCTAATAGGTGCCAAATAACTTTATATTAGAAATGGTAACAGTGCAACGGTGAAGGATGAATGTCCCACAAGAGGATAGAGAAAGAAAAAGGAGTTTGAACATTTTCAGGACTTATGCAGATCCCAAATACACATCAACAGGTACCAGAAGGTAAGAAAAGCTTCTTTTGCATAATATTGCAAAATAAAACGGCGCATATTGTTTCCTAATGGATGCCATTTTGGGGTCTTTATACAAACACCACGTATGTTGAAGTACAGTACGTCTGACTATGGTAGTCATAATGCTCCCACAATCCATCAAGCGAGGCGGATTCGTATCTTACCAAAGTTGTACTAAAACATTTTGGCAGATTGTGTGTAATCTTGTATATTCTCAATGGAACATCAACGTTTTTGGTGTTGCTTGCTTACGGGTACTTGCTAGCGTCATTTATCGAACAGGCGTCAACAGGCGTGACTGCCATCTACTGGTCACACTCATCATTACAGCATGTACCAGATTAAAATCGCTTCCAGGTGGGTAAGCACAACCAGAGTTACAACATACAAAAGGCCATCCATCCATCTGTTTTCTACCGCTTGTCCCTTTTGGGGTCGTGGGCGCACCAGGTTATAAGGCGCATCAAAGGATCTCATATTAAAGAAAAATGACAAATGAAAATAACTTTGATTTATATATATATTATGACTTTTTCCTGAATGTAAAGTACTTCCTTGTGGTCTACATAACACGTGATCGTGCTTCTTTGCTCAAAATGTTGCAAAGATGATGTTTTACAAATCATCTTTAAGTCGCTTTCATTTTGCCGCCGCTCCTATTTACGTGCCTCCACTTCGACAACGTCTTCTCCACCTAATTTTTTGTTGTAGCAGTAGTTTTTACAGCTTCCATAGCGAGTCTACTGACAGATATAAGTTAGAACTTTACACTACTTTATATTTTAAACGGCAAAAGCAGAGGGTGAATGTCCCATAACAAGAAGATAGAGAAAAAGTTTGAACATTTTCGGGACTTATGCAGATCCCAAATACACATCAGCAGGAACCAGAAGGTAAGAAAAGTTGCTTTTGTATAATTATTGCGAAATAAAACGCCACATAATGTTTCCTAATACATTAGATGTCATTTTGGGGTCCTTATAAAAACACCATGTATGTTGAAGCACAGTACGTCTGACTATGGTAGTCGGTGCGGATTCGTATCTTACCAAAGTCGTACTAAAACATTTTGGCAGATAGTGTGTAATCTTGTATATTTTCAATGAAACATCAACGTTTTTGGTGTTGCTTGCTTACGGGTATTTGCTTGCGTTATTTATAACAGTGGTCCCCAACCACCAAGCTCGATTGGTACCAGGCCGCAGAAGAATTTTTAATAATTTTTAAAACATTTTTATGAATTTTTATTTTATTTATTTATTAAATCAACATAAAAACACATTATACACTTACAATTAGGGCACCAACACAAAAAAAACCCCTCCCTTTTTCATGGCAAATTATCAAGCGTTGACTGGTCCACAGCTACAAAAAGGTTGGGCACCACTGATTTATAGAACAGGCGCCGACAGGCGTGACTGCCATCTACTGGTCACACTCATCATTGTGCAGCCCTTTGAGACACTCCTGATTTAGGGCTATATAAGTAAACATTGATTAATTGACATAAGGCGCACTTTCCATTTTTTGCAAAAATGATAGGATTTTAAATGCGCTTTAGTCCGAAAAGTCCGTTAAATGAATTAAAATATCTAGGAGTCTGTCATTTTTTGTCTACACAGCCACGAAACACGCTCATGAAGATGCACCCAAGTCTTGATGCTGTGCAACAACATGACCATAGTTCACAATACTGCTTAGATTTCAAAAGTATTCACTGCTTTTTCTTTGGCTTTTTCATAACTTTTCTGTAACACTTCTCTAACAAGCTGAGTTTGGTTCGGTCACACGGGGCCCAAATGACCTGGGGCCCACAGGACGGGATTCAAGGGTCATATTGTGATTTTTGTTCTACATTTAAATACTTCCTGGTGGTCTACATGACATGTGACGCTGGTTCTTTAGTGCAGAGATGACGTTTTAGACCGCTTCCAACGTGCCAAAGTCCTCCTCCAGGCCAAGTTTCCTTGGGCTGCGTGTAAAAAGCGGAGGATTTTAGCATGCATGTGCATGTACGAGCCAATCTGCCCCACGACGAGAGGATAGGGAACAAGAAGGAACCTGTGGTGTGTTCCAGTGACCTCGGAAGTTGGAAGTCTGCACTGGGAGCGACAGCGTTCCAGTTTTGAGGTCAGAAATCAAGACGGCCACATCCACGGAAAGCTATTTTCGCGCTGGCTTTGTCTGAATACAAAGAAGTTATGGGACAAATATGCACTTTCTGCAACCCTGAAAGACAGTGCATGAAGAGGACGTAGCAAGGATAATGTAGTTTGCGCTTCAGTAACAATACCAGATGTAAAAGTACAACAATAAATCCTACATGACTCATTTAAGGCGACCAAAACTAATCATAAGTGGATATAATAGAAGCGTACACTGTATTTTACGGACTTTTTCCCCACGCTTTGAACGCTGCGGCTTACAAAACGGTGCGGCTAATTTATGTTTTTTTTTCCGCTAACGGACGTTATGTTTTGTTTTCGACAAATACAGTAGTTTACACAAAAATCAGACCGAGACACTGAAAAGGTGTGTCACTGCTTGCCCTACGATGCTCCGAGCTGAAAATATATTTCCTGTTTCGTTCCTTCAACCAGAAGTATTTAGTAGAAGGGTTTTTCATCTGATTCAAAATATTCCAACTTCAAAATATTCAGCCTGTTTGGGAATTATGTGCTATCTACGCCAACAAATCTAAAAAAATTCCAGGATTTCAGTAAAACTTCAGCATTGGAGCATTCACACGCAACTCCTTCAGGAATTGCCTCATCTAGTTTAAAATGTATTTTATAAAAAAATCAGAGTGAGACATCTTACCCTGCATATGAACGCAGCTTTAGTTTCTGCAATACTACTAGAAATAGTAAAGAAGAAAGAAAAAAAACGCAATTTAAAGAGGGTCCCTTGACTTTTGTGTCTGGCTGATTTGAGGGGTTTCCCTGCCAAGATAGCTGAGTGCTCCCCAACACCCGCACTGAGGACAGCCCTGCGTGAGAGCAAGTCAAAGTTGTGTGTGGACAGTACCAACCTTCTCGCAGCTCTGCAGAGGGAGCGGGGACATGAGCAGGGGCGGCATACGGAAGAGGAGTGGAGAGTAAAGAGGAGCAAAATGTCCGACATCAGAGAACAGACAGGCAGAGAAAATAGGTTAGAGGCGGGGGTGCGGAAGACGCAAAGAAGGGAGAGAAGATACAAACAGAGGCCGAGATTTTGCAATGCAGTCTTCAGAAAATGATGTAAAGTGCCCCAACTGTGGTCAAATTTGGAATTGTCACGATAGTGCACCCCCCTAATTTGCCACGTTTCATGTGTCGGGTAAGCCAATATTTTTTGAAGACAATGACCTACATCAGTGTGAGTTGCAATAGTGCCGTGCGGAAAGCCCATTTTTGGCCTCTCCTCCTTTCCCGTGGCTCATTTAACAATGCACCATGCTTCCCAGTATGGGTGCTTTCCACTCTTGTGTCATAGGCTCTCTCCCTCCTCCAGACTGAACCTACTCCATCCCACCTTGCATTCAGCGCCTAAAGAATAACACATCTCTCTCCCTACTGCGCACTCCTTACATACTATGTTGTGAACGGGACCTGTGCCTATTGAATTGCTGGAGCTTCTCAAATAAATCTAAGACGGACAATTGTGTTAGACTACTTGATTAGAAAAGTTCCAATACACTGTGACGAATGGGGGCATATAATCCCCCGACTACTGTTAATATCCATATGCCCATTCAGCGCCCTCCAAGGTCCCCCACTCACCTCGGACGTAGAGGTTTGCAGGCGTGGAATAGCGAGTGCCATCGCTGTTGGTGGCGACACACTCATACTTGCCCTGGTCCGACTCTTCGCTCATCTCGATCTGTAGCGCACCTGGATGCAGGAACGACGACACGACGAGACACAGAAGAGAGGAAAAACACAAACATTGAAGGAACCGATTACAATCTGGTAGAGAAGGGTTATTAATACTCTTGTAAAGGACAAATGAGTTGGAATTTCAGTAAAAACTCAACTCCGGGCTCAAAAAAAGCTGCCCGTTAGAATGGGGACAAATTCTGTCAGTGTCAGCAGATATCTGCTCAAAACAAAAGGTCAGCATCCTGATTTAGAAATGGGAGGGAAACAAAAAGTCTGTAAAGTGGGGTAATGTTCTTCATGCAAGACGGAAAGAAACAAGCCAAGCAATCAACACCTTGAGAAATCCGGTCGGGAATTGAAAAGCCCCTTTCAATGAGAAGGACCTGACACAACCGTGGCCATACGGAAACCACACAACCACAGCTTTCTCGGATCCACCAGTGGGATCAGGAGTGTGATGTCTTTAAAACGCACACCCAATGAAGGAGGTAAAGAAACCAACTGACCTCCATTCAGGCCAACAGACTTTAAAAAAAAAAAAATAAGACATACGCAAAGCCTTGGGAAGAGTTCGATGCTTTGTCACTCCCTGAAAATAGAAAAACGGTCAAAAAAAGTCAACCAGAAGGTTTGGATTTGAAAAAAGATGGAGTTGGAAGGCAAAAAAGCGCCCATTAAAAACTTTATCAAAAAAGTGGTTGTTTGGGGCTTTTTATCGGCGATGAGAGAGAAGAGAGAAAGCGATGGTTGAGAAAAAAGAAGCCATGAAGAAAAAAGTGTGCATGTTTGTGTGTAAGCCAACACACTCATGTCGGAAAGTGAGTCTTCGCCATCTGGCCCAGTGAATAACAGCTGGGAGGGGAAAGGAAAAGTGGGACATTTGATTGGGTAAATAGAGACAAGGTAAGAAGGAGCGGGGAGGGGGGGCTCAGGCTTAGATCCAGACCGCAAAAAAGGGGGAATTCTGGTCACCAAAAAACAAAAATGTTGGCGATCTAATCTAAGCAACAGAAAAACACACCATGCTTTATGTCCGTGGATGTTCTCAGTCATCCAGGTCGTTGTGGTCTCGGGGCATTCAGTCCATCGCAACTGGACTGTTGGGCTTGTCTTACGAGACGTTTATCTTCTCATCCGAGTAGACTTCATCTGATCAAGACTAGATCTGACCAATCTAAGTCTATGAGCATGAACTCATGAAACCTACTGAGGTATTGACACCAGCGGCTAGACCTGATGTGACCAATTTAAGTCTAAGACTAGATCAGACATACTAAGTCTAAGACTAGATCTGACCAATCTAAGTCTAATACTAGATCTGACCAATCTAAGTTATAGACTAGATCTGACCAATCTAAGTCTAACACTAGATCTGACCAATCTAAGTCCAACACTAGATCTGACCAAACTAAGTCTATGAGCATGACCTGATGAAGCCTACTGAGGTATTGGTACCAGCCACTAGACTTGATGTGACCAATTTAAGTCTAAGACTAGATCAGAAAAATTAAGTATAAGACTAGATTTGACCAAACCAAGTCTAATACTAGATCTGACCAATCTAAGTTTGAAACTAGATCTGACCAATCTAAGTCCAAGACTAGATCTGACCAATCTAATTCTAAGACTAAATCTGACCAATCTAAGTCTATGAGCATGAACTGATGAAACCTATTGAGGTATTGGTACCAGCCGCTAGACTTGATGTGACCAATCTAAGTCTAAGACTAGATCGGACCAGTCTAAGTCTCAGACTAGATCCGACCAATATAAGTTTCGGACTAAATCTGACCAATCTAAGTCTACGACTAGATCTGACCAATCTAATACTATGAATAGACCAGACCAATCTAAGTCTAAGGCTAGATCTGATCAATCTAAGTCCATGAGCATGACTTGAAGAAGCCTACTGAGGTATTGGCACCAGCCGCTAGACTTGATGTGACCGATTTAAGTCTAAGACTCGATTGGACAAATTTAGGTCTAAGATTAGATCTGACCAATCTAAGTCTAAAACTAAATCTGACCAATATAAGTCTAAAACTAGATCTGACCAATCTAAGTCTAAGAATAGAGCTGACCAATCTAAGTCTGAGACTAAATATGACCAATCTAAGACTACATCATATTAATCTAAGTGATTGATTGATAGATTGATTGAGACTTTTATTAGTAGATTGCACTGTACAGTGCATATTCCATACAATTGACCAATAAATGGTAACAACCGAACAGGTTTTTCAACTTGTTTAAGTTGGGGTCCACGTTATTCAATTCATGGTAAGTCTAAGACTATATCTGATCAATTTAAGTCTAAGACTAAATCAGACCAATCTAAGTTTAAGACTAGATGTGACCGATCTAAATCTAATACAAGATCAGACTAATCTAAGTCTAAGACTAGATCTGAGCAATTTAAGTCTAAGACTAGATCTGACCAATCCAAGTTTATGGTCATGAAGTGATGAAGTCTACTCGGCTGAGTGGGGAAACAACTCCTCCTGACAAACCCAACAGTCCACTTTTGAAGGACTGAATGCCCTGAGACCAGCATGCTTTAGATGGGCGTTAAAGTCCATGGGAAAAGCTCCATGGTATTAAAGTAATGGCATCACAATATGATGATTAAGGAGGCGATGAGATTGTGTTAACGAGTGTGTGGCGCTGACGTGGTAAAACGAACAGATGAGCAGATAATGAAAAGATGAGGAGAGGGAAGGTGATTAAAAGTCTGAGTGTAATGAATTGCTTGCTCAATTCCAACCCATCCCCCTCCTCGTGCTCCTCACTGCAGATGTGGAGCAGCTGGATGAGTGGTTACCAAAGTCTGGGACTCAACACACACGGATCACACTCATCCCGAGCCGCATCCCACACGGCGGAGACGAGTCGGGACACGGAGGGTTGGGTTGGAATCGGGCCACCGTGTCAGGTTGGTCCTCCCAGCGTTCTTACCTCGTATGGGCGTGCCACCTGAGTGGGCAATGAATGCACGAGATTAGAGAGGGAGAAGAAGAAGAAAATGTTAGTGCCACAGGAGGGGAGGGAACCGGGGGAGTAACTTGGAGAGAAGAACCAAATTAGAGATAGGAAAAACCAAACTAAGACAGAGTAAGCTTGAGGAGATTGTGTAAAAAGACAAGAGTGACAGAGTTCTAAGAGGCTCTATTGATTGATTTGCAGCCAGGGGGACTAAGATGTGGCTCTCTAAGACTTCATGCTCAGGCTTAACCTGCACTTATCCCCACGTGGGTCAAGATCAGTTCTATGCTGCTGTGGAAATGTGCCCGAAGAATCTACGCCGACAGGAAGGGGAGACATCCGATCCCTGAGGCTTGAGATGTACCATCGGGTTCAAACCTTTCCGGAGCAACTACGAGAGGTTCTGACAAACGTTTACGACGGCCCGAAACGTCAGCGGTAAATGTCAAGCTGAAGATCGTAGTGCAACAAGGGTTCGTGCACCAGTACTAGCTAGCACTGCAGCTGGGTTAGACAACTGATGATCATCAAAACTGACTCCTTTCAACGTTTGGACAAGACGAAGCAAAACTGTTGGTCGTCGATGGATTTATTTAACGAGCTAGCGCAGCGTTAAACGATCCTGTAATACAATAAGAGGCCTCGGTTGGCCCCTTCTCCTAACATGACTCCATTACATATTTCTATTCTCCTCAAGTTTCAGTAAAAAAACACCCACTGTGCCATTGTTGCATTACAATACTCAAAGCAGTCTCATGACTATCTGTGCCCTCAGTCTCCTCTCGGATAGAACTTCTCTCTGGCCTAGGGTGTGGCTCACCTCCAATGGCTTCCTGTGCACTTTAAGGTTTTACTACTTCCGTATAAAATACTAAATCAATATTGCGGATTGTATTGTACCATCTCTACCGGACAGAAATCTGAGTTCTAAGAACTCCGGTTTATTAGTGATTCCCGCAGCCCCCAAAAAGTCTTCGGGCTATAGAGCGTTTTCTATTAGGGCTTAAGTACTCTGGAATGTTCTACCAGTAACAGTTAGAGATGCTACCTCAGCAGAAGCATTTGAGTCCCATCTTAAAACTCATTTGTATACTCTAGCCTTTAAATAGACCCCTTTTTAAACTAGTTGATATGCCGTCTCTCTTTTCTGCTCAGAGGACGAGGCGCTCGCTGTTTCCAGTCGGTAACTGGGATGGATCACTCCTCTTTGCATCAGTTGGTGACGTCTCGGCGCCCCGACTTGTCTACATGCAAGAGGATCACCACTATGGACCTGACTCTCCCGTTATTGGAGCACTGGACCGGTCACCCAAGGGGTAGGGGGGTGGTCCCTTTCAAGGTTTCTCGTTGTTCCCACTGGGTTGAGTTTGGATCTGATCGAGGATTTCGTTGTGGCTTGTGCAGCCCTTTGAGACATTTGTGATTAAGAGCTGTATAAGTCAATTTTGATTGATTGATTGAAGAGCTGCATTCTCGTCTATTAGTATCTTGTTAAATGGGACCTTGGACTATGTTTACACTGCACACCAAATTGGATTTTTGTTGCCCTCAAGTGACACGGATTGGATATTTTCTGCCGGTGTAATAGTTCCAACGTGATTCAAATCTCATCTCTTCGCATCTGATTCGGGCCACACCAGGAGGTAGTCCTATTCCGTCTGGAATCTGATCCTTTCTCAAATGTGACTTTAGTCCAAACGGCAATGGGACCACGTGTGTCCAACATGGTAACAACATTTATAAGTCAGAAAAGACTAAATGGATCATAGGTCCCCTTTAGCTCCCTGGTTTTCACAGGGACTAGGACACTGAGCTGGTACTAAGTCCAGTGGAAAGTGACCCTAAACCAAGTCCCTGTGCGTTGCAAAAGGCTCTAAAAGCTCTCAGTACTTTAAGTCAGTGCAGGTGTGGCTTGTGTTATTCGGTGGTTTCATGGACAAAAGTTGTCTCGCAGCTGCAGTACTTCTTAGACTTCCCTGAGAACCAGCATTCTTCCCCGTTTGCTTTTATCCGACACAAGAAACGTCATGAGGACTGTCAGAAGACTGGTTCTCAGAGGGATCTAGGACAGGGCAAGTTGACTTACAATTGGCACTAAATTGTCGTTAACTAAAAAGGTACAGAATAATGAAAATGACCAAAAAGAGGATTTATCTCTTTTGTTTACTTTAGTGGTGGGTTCCGGGAATGATGTCACACTATTTAGGTCACAGGTGTCAAGGCCAACAGTCTGGCTCGCCTCATCATTTTTGGGAAATAATGTATTTTCCTTCATTCTGTCCATTTTGACAGTAAAACACACTTCAACTTTTATAAACTTTAATATTATCCAAAATTGCAACAAGCATTATGTCATACCACATTTTTTTGTTGAAGTAAAAATAAATCACGTACATTTCGGGGCATAAGCTGCTACTTTTTCCCTACACTTTCAACCCTGCGGCTAATAAAACGGTGCGGCTAATTCACGGATTTTGGGTCCAATACTTTTTAATAAACCCAAGCGAACGCACTGAAAAGGTGTGTTATTGTTTGTGCTATGGCGCCGTCTTTTGGACGAGTTTGCTCGAGTTGAAAATGCACTTCCTGTTTTAATGCCCTCGACCAAAAGTAAAACCGTCCATAGCATTTCTACTAGTATGGATTCTTCATTCATCACCCCAAGCAACGTTCATAAATTTTACAATATAACTAAAAAATCCTTACTTACTAAAACGTCTCATGTGTAATGTCTGTAGAAGTATTTTCATGCATATTTGTACCTGCTATCATAATATACTCAAGCTAGTGTCGTCATTAGCTAACATGCTAAATTCACCAAAATGTCACCGTGGAGTTATTGAGTCTGTTTAACTGATTGAGGAGCTAGTTTGCGCAGCTAATAGGTCCATGACCATGACTGACATTTTGTTTGATTAGCTGTTTTACTGCCGTGTTACAAACACCGGTTGGAAACAATGAAGGTATGTAAATAAGTAAAAAAAATGATTTTTGGAGGGTATCTGAAAAAAAAATTAAATGCATATTCAATTATGTAATATTACCAGGCAACTTCTTATATATTTATATTTTTCAGAGTATATTTAAAAAATTGAAATGCATAGGCAATTATGTAATATTATGAGGCGACTCTATATATTTATACTTACATTTTTTTAGAGTATATGTAAAAAAAAATCAAATGCATTGGCAATTATGTAACATTATGAGGCGACTCCTTATACATTAAAATTGTAATTTTTTAGAGTGTATGTGAAAAAAATGTCATGCATATTCAATTATGTAATATTATGAGACGATTCCTTATACATTTATATTCATATTTTTTTAGTTTATGTTACAAAAATCAAACGCATATTCAATTATGTAACTTTATGAGGCGACTCCTTTTACATTAAAATATTTTTTTTGTAGTGTATGTAAAAATAAATCAAATGCATTTGCAATTCCGTAATATTACGAGATTTTTTCTTACACAATAAGATTTTTTTTTTTCCGAGTGTATTTGAAAAATATCAAATGCATATTCAAGTAGGTCATATTGTGAGGCAACTCCTTATACATTTTTTATTTACATTTTCTTTAGTGTATGTAAAAAAAAAAATCAAATGCATAGGCAATTATGCAATATTACCAGGCGACTCCTTTTACATTTATATTTACATGTTTTAGAGTCTATATAAAAAAATTAAAAATGCATATTTAAGTATGTAATATTATGAGGCAACTCCTTGTATATTTGTATTTATATATTTTGGAGTCTATGGGAAAACAAATCAAATGCATATTCAATTGTGTAATATTATGAAGGTTTGAGGGTATATTTAGTGTACGTAAAAAAAATCAAATGCATGGGCAATTATGTAATATTATGAGGCGACTTCTTGTACATTCATATTTACATTTCTAGTGTGTATGTAAAAAAAATTATCAAATGCATAGGTAATTATGTAATATTATGTGACGACCTTTTATACATTTATATTTACATGTTTTATAGTCTCTATGAAAAAAAATCAAATGCATATTTAAGTATGTAATATTATGAGGCTTCTCTTAATACATTTATATTTATATGTTTTAGAGTCTATGTAAAAAATTAAAAAAGTGCATAAGTAATTATGTAATATTAGAGACAATTCCATATATATTTAAATTTACAATTTTTATAGTCTATATAAAAAAAATCGAATGCATATTTAAGTATGTAAAATGAGGCAACTCCTTATACATTTTTATTTATATGTTTTAGAGTCTATGTGAAAAAAAAATCGAATGCATATTCAATTATGTAATATTATAAGGCGACTTATTATACATTTATATTCATATGTTTTAGTGTCAATGTAAAATAAAAATCTAATGCATATTCAATTATGTAATATTATGAGGCGACTTTTTATACATTAAAATTTTAATTTTTTAAAGTGTATGTGGAAAAAATAAAATGCATATTCGAATATGTAAAATTATGAGACGACTCATTATACATTAATATATAATTTTTTTAGTGTATGTGAAAAAAAATCCAAATGCATAGGCAATTATTTAATATTATGAGGCGACTTCCTAAACATTTATATTTAATTTTTTTTTAGTGTATGTAAAAAAACATTCAAATGCATAGGCAGTTATGTAATATTATGAGGCGACTCCTAAAACATTTATATTGACATTTTATTCACTCTTCCAAGCGACCCTCTGAGGGCGGCCTCAGTTTGACACCCATGATTTATGTTATAGATCCTAGTAATAAAGAATAGTAAATATCCCAGACTTTTTTAACGCTGCTGTCATTACTGAATTCTGGGGAAATGAAGAAGTAAAATATGTTTTCTGCACATGAGTGAAAGGAGAAGGAAGCATTGAGGAGGTTCGCCTTGTGGAGGAGTCTGGAATATGGCAGCCATTGATTTCTTCCAGGGTCTGGCTGAAGGCGTCTGGAACTGATGACTTATCGACTGGGAACCGGAGACGGGGGGACGTGGGGGGGAGGGGATGGGGGGACGTAAGCGGGTGAGTGAGTGACAGAGTGAGGAATAATTCAATAAGTGGAGGAGTGGAAAAGTCAACTGGCGAGTGTGAGGAGAGGTGTTATAGTTCCCTGGGTGTGGAAAGGCTGCAGGTGCACAGGTGAAGGTGAGGCCAACTGCTGTGTGTGTGTGTGTGTGTGTGTGTGTGTGTGTGTGTGTGTGTTAGTAAAGTGCATGCCATGCGTCGTAGTAACGCCTGAGTGTTGTGCAGGTGCAGCAGCATTAGTTAGAGGCAAAGAGAAGAGTGGACAGTGAGGGTGTGCACCTGAGGGCAAGAGCACTTACCAAAGGACTCTGTGGTTCAAAAGAGAAAAGACACAGCAAGGACATGGCATTACTACAGGTGCATTACCACAGCTGCACTCATCAAACACCTTGAACAACACTGGAAGCGACAAGCTATTGGTCGTCCACAAGACATTTCAACCTCAGTAAATATCACCTTTGGCATTGTCAAGGACAGCTGCACTTTTTTTGTTGTTGCAATCATTCACAATACTTATGCGAGACAAGAACACTTGTGTTTTTTTTTTAATGCATTCTACTTGCTGCTAACAATAGTAATCCATTTTGTCTCTTTAATTACTGTAAAAATCCCCAACAATACTCCATTTACATGACCTGAATATGAACACTCATTAGCCATATTGTTATTATAAGTGCTGACGCAGACTGACAACTAGCTTATGCCACTATATTGACATGTTGAGCTGCTGCATGGCCTCTGACTTGGTGAAAGTAAATTCTAGATGATAAATCACCTGGATAGTAGAAGGTTGTGGACATAAACCCACACGTTGGTCAACTTTGACACAAAAAAACAACACTTTTTTTGAGGATTATGATGAAATGTTGATGTAAAGAGGAATATATAAACATCCCATCAGTCTTTATCCCAGTGATAGCAGACATTGTACAGTAAGTGATTATTTTATTATGTATGTAAATCTTGTTTAGCACTTAGCAATACTGCTACATGATGCTTAGTGTTTGACTAAAGCTGCATCTGTTTAGCACACAGCTTCTAAAACTTGTAGATCATCTTCCTTATATTCAGGCTCAAAAATAGAAGTTTTTTTGTCATCCGTCATCATTTGTCCCTAAGTAGTCTTTATTGTCTCTCATCAAGTCTGTAGTCTTCTTGTTGTTGTTGAAGGGAAATTTGGTTTGCAGGGAACGTTTTGTGAAATTAATACACCGTCAAAATACGTACATATTACATGTTATTATGAATGTTACTAGATACTACAAATACGCTTACATCATGTATATATTACATGTTATTATGAACGTTACCACATGACATATACGCTTACATCGTGTATTTATTACATGTTATTATGAATGTTACTAGATATTACATATATACTTACATCATGTATATATTACGTTATTATGAATGTTGCTAGATACTACAAATATACTTACATCATGTATATATTATATGTTATTATGAATGTTACTACATGACATATATGCTTACATCATGCATACATCACGTTATTATGAATGTTATTAGATACTACATATATACTTACATCATGTTTATATTACATTATTATGAATGTTACTATAGTACGTATATACTTATATCATGTATATCTGTCCATCCATTTTCTACCACTTGTCCCTTTTTATTACATGTTATTATGAATGTTACTACATGACATATATTCTTACATCATGTATATATTACATATTATTGTGAATGTTACTACATGACGTATATACTTATATCATGTATATATTACATGTTATTATGAATGTTACTAGATACTACATATGTACTTACAGCGTATATACAAAACCTTGATGGATCTTTTTGGATGTTTATAGGCTTAATATAGCAACTCTCATTACCTCTATTGTTAGCTAACTCTTGCTAGAGTTGATTTACGATTTTGAATGCATAAAATCGAGAAACATAGGCGTTCCCGTCTTACACAAGGATTGTGAACGATGTGCAGTTGTCCTTTAAGACACAGCTGGGCAAAGAGATTTTCATTGGCAGCAAAGGAAGTAGTACGAGGGCTCTGAGCAGGGACTTTGGGTCGAGCCGTGAGAAACAAGCGGGTAGAAAAAGCAAAGAGGTTGTCGTCCACTAAGTCGGGCGACCAATCACGGGAGAGGGGTTGAGGTCCCAGAGCTGATCCCTGGAAGCAGCAGGAGGGGGTGGTCAAGGGGGATTGAGGACACTTAGACACACTACTGTGGCTAAAACACAACCAGACAGAATAGGACGGACGTCTGGACTCACAGTCTCCCAGACAAAAAAACGGGGAAAAGTATTTTGATTGATTTGGATTAGTCACAGCAGTGAGATTATTGAGAAAAGGCAATTCCTGCAGAACACGCCACCATCACTTGGCCTTGAAGATCTTCAGTTATTTTTGCAGACATACAGTCCTGGTCAAAAGTGTACGTACACGTGTAAAGAACATCAGGTCATGGCTGTCTTCACTTTCCAATCAACTCTTATTTTTTATGTGATGTAATGATAGGAGCACATACTTGTTGCTCACAAAAAACATTCATGAAGTTTGCTTCTTTTATGAATTTATTATAGCTCTACTGAAAATGTGAGCAATCAAAAGTATACATACAGCAATGTTAATATTTGCTTACATGTCACTTGGCAAGTTTCACTGCAATAAGGCACTTTTTGTAGCCATCCACAACCTTCTGCTTACATTTTTCACCACAAAATTGCTGCAGTTCAGCTAATTGTGTTGCTTTTCTGACATGGACTTCTTTCTTCAGCATTGTCCAAACCTTTAAGTCAGGCCATTCTAAAACCTTCATTCTAGTCTGATTTAGCCATTCTTATACCACTTTTGAGGTGTGTTTGGGGTCATTGTCCTGTTGGAACACCCAACTGCGTCCAAGACCCAACCTCCGGACTGATAATTTTAGCTTGTCCTGGACAATTTGGAGCTAATCCTCCTTTATCATTGTCCCATTTAAGGCAGCAGTTCCATTGTGTCAGGTTCAAACACTGATGACATCTATTAAACAGACAAGAAGCAAGGAATCATGCAGAGACAGAGTTCAATTTGGCTCATTGAGGAGAAATGTTTGGGGCTGCACACTCAGTTACAATCTCTCACCACGCTCTAAGGTACTGTCCCATGTGCTCGTCTATTTATTCGGGAGGTCCCTGGTTACATCACTGAGGCTGCTTCTGAAGGAAGGGGGGTAATTTCAGCAGCCCCAGTTGGACACAATATATGATTATTCAGAAATGCAAATGTGCTGGCACTCTTGATATCGCCCTGTCTCTGCTTTGTCTGCGTCACGGTACTCAATGTTCCGGACACAAACACTGATAAGAGGCGACTGCAATCCAAGATTGCAAGTTGTCTCTTTGCACAGATAAAAAAGTATGATTTCTGCACAATTGATAATAAGTATAGCAACGGCCTTTAAGCATAAAAGTTGTGTAATAACTTACGCATAATTATTCTAACACATTGGCAGCAAAACAGGCCCAAAGCATAATACTACCACCACCATGCTTGGCGCTAGGAATGATGTTCCTGGGATTAAAGGCCTCAATTTTTGTTTCATCTGACCACAGAACTTTTTTCCAGAAGGTCTTACTCTGTCCATGTGATGTCAGATGAAACAAAAATGGAGCTGTTTGGCCACTATACCCAGCAATATGTTTGGAGGAGAAAAGGTGAGGCCTTTAATCCCAAGGACACCATACCTACCGTCAAGCATGGTGGTGGTAGTATTATGCTCTGGGCCTGTTTTGCTGCCACTGGAACTGCTGCTTTAAATGGGACAATGAAAAAGGAGGATTAGCTGAATATTGTTCAGGACAAGCTAAAATCATCAGCCCGGAGGTTGGGTCTTGGGGGCAGTTGGGTGTTCCAACAGGACAATGACCCCGAACACACCTCAAAAGTGGTAAAGGAATGGCTAAATCAGGCTAGAATGAAGGTTTTAGAATGGCCTTCCCAAAGTCCTGACTTGAAGGGGTAGACAATGCTGAAGAAACAAGTCCATGTCAGAAAAGCAACACATTTAGCTGAACTGCAGCAATGTTGAGGTGAAAAATGTAAGCAGAAGCTTGTGGATTGCTACCAAAAGCGCCTTATTGCAGTGAAACTTGCCAAGGGACATGTAAGCAAATATCAACAATGCTGTACAGTATGTATACCATATTTCCTTGAATTGCCGCCGGGTATATAGTATGCGCCTGCCTAGAATTACTGCCGGGTCAAATTCGTTTCGCAAAATATAATTTTTATTAGCGAATGTCTAGAATTTCCGCTGGGTCAAACTCGTCACGTCACGAGTGACACTTCACCTGTCATCATTTTCAAAATGGAGGAGGCTGATTTCTATCATTTGAAATTGCATAAAAGGAAGAAGATTAAGAGCTATTCAGTAGGATTTAAGGTCCAAGCTATTGAATATGCTAAAAATAACAGTAAGCAGCTATGTTTTATTAATATACCGTAGCTGCGTGTGTCAAATATGAGTCATTAAATGACTCTCACCTCCTGGTGGTAGAGGGTGCTAGTGATCCTTCTTGCGACTACTCGGCTGCAGAAGAAGTGACAACAACCCTCAAGAGTGAGCAGCGATCATTTATTTTTTTCCTCTCGCTTGCACTTTTAACATGGAGGATTACATATACAAAATAAAACAGTTTTCTAAACTGGAATTTCAATCGAAGCAGGAGGTAATAAAGGAAGATCTCCATCGAGACAGAGAGACTTTTAAAACTGAAGAAAGATAAGGAAGACTTCTTTAAACAAGTTATTGATGCTTTTGATCAGAAGGAGCTGCGCACGGACTTCATTTATAAGTAAAGTCAGACCATGATGACCTTTTTTTTATTAAATGGGCTTTTCATGATGGTATCCTTACATCACACTCAAATTTTTAAGCGCAGGCCAAAATGTACCGCATGCCTTTGGTAAACGCCGGAGTGAGAAGAGGTTTTAAATTAATTAGCGCCCAGGCGGCAATTCAAGGAGATACGGTAGTTTTGATTGCTCACATTTTCAGTAGAGCCATAATAAATTCATAAAAGAAGCAAACTTCATGAATGTGTTCAAGTATGTGTTCCAATCACTACATCACAAAAAAATAAGAGTTGATGGGAAAGTGAAGACAGCCATGACATGATGTTCTTCATAAGTGTACGTAGACTTTTGAGCAGGACCGTAGGGCCTGTGATGGTGACGTGCACAGGAAGGCCTCAGCGTGTTTGGAGCAAAGCGGAGAAGGTTTCACTCTGAAAAGTCCTGGAACAGTCGGCAAGCCTCCAAGGCGACTCAGAGCGGCGGAGGCACGGCCAGAGACCACGGCAGGAAGTGGCCAAGTTCACACAAGCGTCGGAGGGGGTAGGGGTGGAGGTAGCTTGAGGGTCGGGGGGAGGACTGAAGCTCTTAAGGCAGAAGGGGGAAGAGCTGGAGGAAGAAGGTCGGTGGTTACCTGAGCGCAGCTGCTTGATTCGTCCGTTGTTGTTGGAGGTGTTGACCGGCAGGAAGTCCTTGAACCAACTAATCTCCGGGTCGGGGTTCCCGCTGGCCGCACACAACATGGTGGCGGTCCGGGAGCGCTCCACCACCTTTAGCTGGGGCCCCATGTCTATGGTGGGGAAGCCCGAAGGCAGCTGGTCCTCTGGAAGGATGAGACAAACAAGGTTCAAGAAGTGATGATGCATTATTATGCCTGAGTTGATCATCAATTGGTTTAGAATGTTTAGTGTTCACAGGTGTTCACAAATGTTAATAATTAATAATAAATAATTAATGAAAAAATAATAAATAGTTAATGAAAAAATAATAAATAATTAATTAATCATAATAAATAACAAACAATAAATGATTAATAATAAACAATTATTATTAATAAAAAAATATATAATTGAATATACAAATATGTTAATAAATGCATATTTATGTATATTAAATGTATAGTAATCATAATTTAATTATACATTAATTATATACTAAGTATACATTAATACATTTCAAACCCCCCCACTCGTTTTAACCCTTTGTGAGGATAATGATACATTGTTGATGTAAAGGGGAAGATACAAACGTCCCATTCGTCTTTATCCCGGTGAGAGCAGACATTACACAGTAAGTGATTGTTTTGCATCTTGTTTCGCACTTGGCAACACTGGAAATCACTGCATGTGAGCCCTGATGTTACGGACCTTCGATCTCTCTGGCGGTACGGCGTCAAAAAAGCCACATCAGTGTGTAAAGGATATCACCACGTGGTCTCAGCAGCACTTGAGAAAACCACGGTCAGGAGGTACAGTTGGTGGCTACATCGGAAGGTGCAAGTTAAAACTGGTCCTCAGCGTCAGGACCAAACATGGTGAGACTGCGTTTCAGTTTTATGCTCCTAGAATGTGGAATAGTCTTCCTGAAGATACGAGCCTCAATTGGCAAGGTTGAAATCCAGGTTAAAAACACTTTTATTGAATTGTGCACGTGACAACTAGGTATTTTATCTGCACTGTAATTTTGATGATGATTGTGTTATGATGATTTTACTTTCCCATTTCATGTTTTATAATTCTATTTTCTCTTGTAAATGACCTGACTCGTGCTTGATAAATAAACTTGTCTTGCTTCAATGTCTCATGCTTCAATTGTAAAGTAGCAGGATTGTAGACGACCATAGCGTATCCCAGCGCTCATTCCGCTAATAATTGTTTATAGCATAAAATAAATGAAAAACAGTAGAATTCATTTTTGGTGTCAAGTTTGCTGGGAAATGTCCCCATTTTCAATGATATAAAGACGGACTAACAAGGTTTTCTCGTACATGTTTGACCTTCATGGTATTTTCATTGGTTCCCACTGCTCCCGCTCTTAAAAAAATAAATAAAATAAAAAATCTGAATCTCTTGTGATCCCTTTCAACCTCCCTGAGCCTCATTAACAGGAAATCCTAGCGCTGAACCTTGCCAAGGAGATGCTAATTCAGCTAGTAACGCTGCGAACTGTTGTCAGCGGTTCGTGAGATAGTGGTACTGCAAACCGTGTACATATATACCTACATATATGCATATATATGATCATATATACAAGTACGTACATATATACCTACATATATGCATACATATAAACATATATACATGTACATACATATATACCTACATATATATACATATGCAATAATACATATATGCCTACATGTAAACATATATACCTACATATATGCATACACATATATCTATACATATATGCATACATACATATATACCTACATATATATGCATATATATACCTACATATATACATACATGCATATATTTATATATATATCTTTATATATATACATATAGATATATATATATATATATATATATATATATATATATATATATATATATATATATACATATATGCATACATGTATACCTACATATGTATATGCATATATATATACACATTTATACCTACATACATACATACATATATGCATACATATATACCTACATATGTATATGCATATATATACATATACACATATTTGCACATAAACACATATACATATATACCTACATATATGCATGTATATATATATATATATATATATATATATATATATATATATACATACATACATATATACCTACATACAAATGCATACATACACCTATATCTATACATACATGCACATATATAAATATATACCTACATATATACATCCATCCATCCATTTTCTACTGCTTATTCCCTTTCCGGGTCGCGGGGGGCACTGGCGCCTATCTCAGCTACAATCGGGCGGAAGGCGGGGTACACCCTGGACAAGTCGCCACCTCATCGCAGGGCCAACACAGATAGACAGACAACATTCACACTCACATTCACACACTAGGGACCATTTAGTGTTGCCAATCAACCTATCCCCAGGTGCATGTCTTTGGAGGTGGGAGGGGCCTATTCCCAGGTGCATGTCTTTGGAGGTGGGAGGAAGCCGGAGTACCCGAAAAGGTACATATATACCGACATATTTACATATATACCGACATATATACATACATATATACATATATATATATCAATCAATCATCAATGTTTACTTATATAGCCCTAAATCACTAGTGTCTCAAAGGGCTGCACAAACCACCCCGACATCCTCGGTAGGCCCACATAAGGGCAAGGAAAACTCACACCCAGTGGGACATCGGTGACAATAATGACCCAGCAGGACGTCGGTGACAATGATGACTATGAGAACATTGGAGAGGAGGAAAGCAATGGATGTCGAGCGGGTCTAACATGATACTGTGAGAGTTCAATCCACAATGGATCCAACACAGTCGCGAGAGTCCAGTGTCCCGTTCCCAGCGGAGCCAGCAGGAAACCATCCCATATATATATATATATATATATATATATATATATATATATATATATATATATATATATATATATATATATATATATATATATATATATATATATATATATAATGTATGTATGTATATATATATATATATATATATATATATATATATATATATATATAATGTATGTATGTATGTATATATGTATATGTATATGTATATATATATATATATATATATTTATATACATACATACATATACCTACATATATAAACACATACCGACATATATACAGACATATATACATACATATAGACATATTTACCTACATTTACCTACATATATACATACATATAGACATATTTACCTACATTTATACCTATACATAGATTCATATATACATACATCTATATATATATCTATATCTATATATGTATATATATATATCTATATATATATATATATATATATATAATATGTATATAATATATATATACATATATATATATATATATATATATATATATATATATATACATATATATATATATATTTACCTACATAAATACATACATCTATACTGTATGTGGCCTTTTAACAGCTGGGGTTTCGATCAATCACAAGAAGATGACAGAAAAAAACAAGGGAACAAGAAGAGACGGTGTTTGTGTGGTGGCCTGCAAGTGGGGGAAAGGAGGAGGGGCTAAAAAAACCCCAGCAACATTTGCAAAAAAAAAAAAAAAGCGAAATTGAATAGCTGGAAAAAAGCAGGGAAATGGAGGCACACCAAAAGGCGGGAAAAGCACGGGGAGGGAGGATGCGGCAAAACAATCCTGATTCTTCACTTTCATTATGCAAACACCTACTTCAAAGACAGGCGGTCATCATGCATTCTTTTCATCTACCTGCCTGCTTGGCTGGGAAACAGCTGCTCCACCACATCATGGCGGGTTTCAGCGGCTGGCGGCAGGGGTGTGCATTACACGCCCGTCACACACCTCATATTTGGACATAAAGGAAGGGTGTGCATTTGACACCTGTCATTTTTGTCATATTGGACATAAAGGAAAGGTGTGCATTAGATACAAGTCACACACCTCATATTTGGACATAAAGGAAGGGTGTGCTTTGGACACCTGTCACACAAGTCACATTTGGACATAATGGAAGGGTGTGCATTAGACTCGTGTCATATTTGGACATAAAGGAAGGGTGTGCATTTGACACGTCATATTTGGACATAAAGGAAGGGTGTGCATTAGACACGTGTCATATTTGTCATATCTGGACATGAAGGAAGGGTGTGCATTTGACACCTGTCATTTTTGTCATATTTGGACATAAAGGAAAGGTGTGCATTAGATACGAGTCACACACCTCATATTTGGACATAAAGGAAGGGTGTGCATTAGACATGAGTCACACACCTCATATTTGGACATAAAGTAAGGGTGTGCTTTAGACACCCGTCACACACGTCACATTTGGACATAATGGAAGGGTGTGCATTAGACACGTGTCACACACGTTATATTTGGACATAAAGGAAGGGTGTGCATTTGACACATGTCATATTTGTCATATTTGGACATAAAGGAAGGGTGTGCATTAGACGCGTGTCACACACCTCATATTTGGACATAAAGGAAGGGTGTGCATTAGACATGTGTCTCACACGTCATATGTCATATTTGGACATAAAGGAAGGGTGTGCATTTGACACGTGTCATATTTGGATATAAAGGAAGGGTGTACCCTGCCTTCCGCCCGATTGTAGCTGAGATAGGCGCCAGCGCCCCCCGCGACCCCGAAAGGGAATAAGCGGTAGAAAATGGATGGATGGATGGGTGTGCATTACACACGAGTCATATTTGGACATAAAGGAAGGGTGTGCATTAGACACGTCATATTTGGACATAAAGGAAGGGTGTGCATTAGACACGTGTCATATTTGTCATATCTGGACATAAAGGAAGGGTGTGCATTTGACACCTGTCATTTTTGTCATATTTGGACATAAAGGAAAGGTGTGCATTAGATACGAGTCACACACCTCATATTTGGACATAAAGGAAGGGTGTGCATTAGACATGAGTCACACACCTCATATTTGGACATAAAGTAAGGGTGTGCTTTAGACACCCGTCACACACATCACATTTGGACATAATGGAAGGGTGTGCATTAGACACGTGTCACACACGTTATATTTGGACATAAAGGAAGGGTGTGCATTTGACACATGTCATATTTGTCATATTTGGACATAAAGGAAGGGTGTGCATCAGACACGTGTCACACACGTTATATTTGGACATAAAGGAAGGGTGTGCATTTGACACATGTCATATTTGTCATATTTGGACATAATGGAAGGGTGTGCATTAGACACGTGTCACACACGATATATTTGGACATAAAGCAAGGGTGTGCATTTGACACATGTCATATTTGTCATATTTGGACATAAAGGAAGGGTGTGCATTAGACATGTGTCTCACACGTCATATGTCATATTTGGACATAAAGGAAGGGTGTGCATTTGACACGTGTCATATTTGGATATAAAGGAAGGGTGTACCCTGCCTTCCGCCCGATTGTAGCTGAGATAGGCGCCAGCGCCCCCCGCGACCCCGAAAGGGAATAAGCGGTAGAAAATGGATGGATGGATGGGTGTGCATTAGACACGAGTCATATTTAGACATAAAGGAAGGGTGTGCATTAGACACGTGTCATATTTGTCATATTTGGACATAAAGGAAGGGTGTGCATTAGACATTTGTTACAAACGTCATATTTGGACATAAAGAAAGGGTGTGCATAAGACACATGTCATAATTGGACATAAAAGAAGGGTGTGCATTAGACATGTGTCACACACGACATATTTGGACATAAAGGAAGGGTGTGCATTAGACACGTGTCATATTTGTCATATTTGGACATAAAGGAAGGGTGTCTATTAGACACGTGTCACACACCTCATTTTTGGACATAAAGGATGCTAACAGCAATGCAGAGAAATAATAATATGGTATGAAAGCTAACACGGTAGTTGTGTGTTGTTGATAATACAGTAAATGTTTCTAAAACATTCTTCATGTCACACAATGTTGTGGTTTTTGTTCAGTAAAGTGCAGCACTGCATGATGAACGGGTGTTTTTTACACTTGAAATTCCAAAATCCAGCAAGCAGTATAGTACAGGCCACCTCATTAATGGTCCGGCTTATTTCCACAGCATTTCTCTTCTCTCTGTCAGTCATTAGCCACTTATGCAAGGACTAGATCAGGCTAATTACCACTTATGCAAGGACTAGATCAGGCAAATTACCCAGCGGGACACCAACCTCATCATGGCTGGACCAACGCAAACCCCGACTAATCCAACTCCACAGACAACTTGAAAACATGCCAAAGGACAAACGACCGCGTATTTTGGACTAGAGGCATGTTTCTAAGTCTTTGAACTCTGCAGCTCATAAAACGGTGGGGATCATTTATGGATTTTTCTTCATTTAAAGGCCATGATGTATTTAAAATAGTTTCCGACACCGACAAAGACACCGGAACGGTGTGTTATGGATGGTGCAACGGCGTCATCTTTTGGATGAGTTGGCTCAATGTGGCTGCTGTTGATTGGAAATGTACGTCCTGTTTCGTGACTTGAACCGGAAGTATAACCGTCCATAGCATTCTATTTGTAAGGATACTTCATTTATCACTCCAAGCAACATTTGTAAAGTTTACAATATAACTAAAACAATTCAGAGTTATTAAACCGTCTCATGCGTGGCGTCTATAGGAGTGTTTTCATGCATATCTGTACCTGCTATGGTACTGTACTCAAGCTGGCGTTGTTAAAGGAAGGGTGTGCATTAGACCCGTGTCACACACGTCATATTTGGACATAAAGGAAGGGTGTGCATTAGACACGTGTCACACACATTATATCTGGACATAAAGGAAGGGTGTGCATTAGACACATGTCACACACATCGTATTTTGACATAAAGGAAGGGTGTGCATTTGAAACATGACATATTTGTCATATTTGGACATAAAGGAAGGGTGTGCATTAGACACATGTCATATTTGTCATATATGGACACAAAGAAAGAGTGTGCATTAGACACATGTAACACACGTCATATTTGGCCATAAAGGAAGGGTGTGTACTAGACACGTGTCACACATGTCATATTTGGACATAAAGGAAGGATGTGCATTTGACACGTGTCATATTTGTCATATTTGGACATAAATGAAGGGTGTGCACTAGACACGTGTCACAGATGTCATATTTAGACATAAAGGAAGGGTGTGCATTAGACATGTGTCATATTTGGACATAAAAGAAGGGTGTGCATTAGACACATGTCACACACGTCATATTTTGACATAAAAGAAGGGTGTGCATTTGAAACATGACATATTTGTCATATTTGGACATAAAGGAAGGGTCTGCATTTGACACATGTCATATTTGTCATATATGGACACCAAGGAAGGGTGTGCATTAGACACGTGTAACACACGTCATACTTGGACATAAAGGAAGGGTGTGCATTAGACACGTGTTATATTTGGACAAAAAGGAAGGGTGTGCATTTGACACGTGTCATATTTGGACATAAAGGAAGGGTGTGCATTTGACACGTGTCATATTTGTCATATTTGGACATAAAGGAAGGGTGTGCGTTAGACATGTCATATTTGGACATAAAGGGTGTTCATTTGACATGTGTCACATATGTCATATTTGGATCAAAAGGAAAGGTGTGCATTAGACACGTGTCACACACATCATATTTGGACATACAGAAAGGGCGTGCATTAGACAATTGTCACACAGGTCATATTTGGACATAAAGGAAGGCACCACAGGATTTGTAAAAAGTATGTGCTCTGCATACCAAAGTACTATTCCCAGCTGAGAGTCATTGTAATGAATGGAAACACAGCCATGGATGGTTGTGGTGTTTACAAGAAGAAGACACTTGGTTGACTTGTTTCAGACTCGACGAAAGGCTGTGAGATGTGACATGATGTTGCTGGTGTACATCTGCTGCTCATAAAAACGTGTTTGTTCACCTCTTCATTCACACCAATGACATATCGTACCCATCAAAGTACCACGAAACACTGGTATCGATATCGATGTGGGTAAAACCCCGAGGCTGTACATACCGTAGTTAATGGTGTGAAAAGAAACGTCCGCCAAAAAGGCAAAGTGAGGACACGCACACTTTTGTCATCCCTCACTGGGACGAGTGTAAAGCAACACCCGAGTGTTTTCAGAGCAGATGCGTAACCCAACGCTGCCGTGTTGACGGAGCCTCCCGCTGCTTCATCTGGACCCACTCCCACTCTTTCCACTCGGCCAGATCCTTTCAGAGCTCGTGGACAAAGAGTCATGGGAACTGCAACCCAAACGGCGGCCTCTGCTTTGTAGCGTGTCCAGAGTGAAATGTGCACACCTTTGCCGGCTGGGTTTGTCGTCTGTGACTGGAAGAAGGCGGCAGCGGCGGCGAGGAAAGCATCGGACTGGGAAGACTTCTGCAGACCCTTTTTGCCATGTACCTCGTGTGGGCGGACACAATAAAACAAAGCTCCGTCTCTCATCCATCCATCTTCTTCCGCTTATCCAAGGTTGGGTTACAGGGGCAGCAGCCTAAGCAGGGAAGCCCAGACTTTCCTCTCCCCAGTCACTTCATCCAGCTCTTCCCGGGGGATCCCGAGGCGTTCCCAGGCCAGCCGGGAGACATAGTCTTCCCAACCTGTCGTAGGTCTTCACTGCAACCTCCTACCGGTCGGACGTGCCCTAAACACCTCCCTAGGAAGGTGTTCAGGTGGCATCCAGACCAGATGCTTGAATCACCTCATCTGGCTCCTCTCCATGTGGAGGAGCCAGAAGCTCCTCCCGTATGGCAGAGCTTCTCACCCTATCTCTAAGGGAGAGACCCAAACTCATTTGGGCCGCTTGTACCTGTAATCTTGTCGTTTCGGTCATGACCCAAAGCTCATGACCATAGGTGAGGATGGGAACGTAGATCGACCGGTAAATTGAGAGCTTTGCCTTCCGGCTCATGTCCTTCTTCACCACAACGGATCGATACGGTGTCCACATTACTGAAGACGATCCACCTGTCCATCTCACCATCCAATCTCCCTCCACTCGTGAACAAGACTCCCAGGTAGTTGAACTTCTCCACTTGGGGCAAGATCTCCTCCCCAACCCGTAGATGGCACTCCACCCTTTCGCGGGCGAGAACCATGGACTCGGACTTGAAGGAGCTGATTCTCATCCCAGTCGCTTCACACTCGGCTGCTAACCGATCCAGTGACAGCTGAAGATCCCGGCCAGATGAAGCCATCAAAACCACATCATCTGCAAAAAGCAGAGACCTAATCCTGCAGCCACCAAGCCGGAACCCCTTAACGCCTTGACTGCGCCTAGAAATTCTGTCCATTAAAGTTCTGAACAGAGTGGGTGACAAAGGGCAGTCTTGGCGGAGTCCAACCCTCACTGGAAACGTGTCCGACTTGCTGCCGACTCTCACGTTTGGACAACATTCACATTTCATGTTGTCCAATCTCTCTTTGACATTTTAGCGCTAATGCCAGCGGGATTGAAGGAGCTTCAAAGACAAGTCAGACTCGGGAATGTAGTCTGTATTTTTATAAGGTCAGAGCGCTTTCCTACTTCTTTGCACAAACATGGGTGCAGTCCAACGTGGTCGTCATACTACGCTGACAAAAAATACCACCGTGGTCTGCTTTGTTGTTAGACACGGGTTTCAGTTTTTCCAGTGTAGCAGAACAACAACACCCGGCGCTAAAAAGGGAAATTGCATCACCCCCGTTGTTTACCTGCATCTCACCATTTTTGTAAGGAGCGCTGGAAGTTGGCGGACCCATCCGCAATCCTGTTCTGTCTCCCTGTAATGTTTGATCCTGTTCTGTCTCCCTGTAATGTTTGATTCTGTTTTGTCTCCCTGTAATGGTTGATCCTGTTCTGTCTCCCTGTAATGTTTGATTCTGTTTTGTCTCCCTGTAATGGTTGATCCTGTTCTGTCTCCCTGTAATGTTTGATTATCTTCTGTCTCCCTGTAATGTTTGATCCTGTTCTGTCTCTCTGTAATGTTTTATCCTGTTCTGTCTTCTTGTAATATTTGATCCTGTTCTGTGTCTGTAATGTTTTATCCTGTTCTGTCTCCTTGTAATGTTTGATCCTGTTCTGTGTCTGTAATGTTTCATCCTCTTCTGTCTCCCTGTAATGATTGATCCTGTTCTGTCTCCCGGTAATGTTTGATTATCTTCTGTCTCCCTGTAATGTTTTATCCTGTTCCGTCTCCCTGTAATGATTGATCCTGTTCTGTCTCCCTGTAATGTCCTGTTCTGTCTCTCTGTAATGTTTTATCCTGTTCTGTCTCCTTGTAATGTTTGATCCTGTTCTGTGTCTGTAATGTTTCATCCTCTTCTGTCTCCCTGTAATGATTGATCCTGTTCTGTCTCCCGGTAATGTTTGATTATCTTCTGTCTCCCTGTAATGTTTGATCCTGTTCCGTCTCCCTATAATGATTGATCCTGTTCTGTCTCCCTGTAATGTCCTGTTCTGTCTCTCTGTAAAGTTTGATCCTGTTATATATATATATATGTATATATATATATATATATATATATATATATATATATATTAGATTAGATAGTACTTTATTTATTTATATATATATATTCATATATATACATATATATATATATATATATATACATACAGTATATATATATATATATATATATAACTGATTTGTACATTCCTTTAAATAGACCCCTTTATAGACCGGTTGATCTGCCATCTCTCTTTTCTGTTCTGCCCCCCTCTCCTGCGTGGACTCCATTGCTAGCTGACATTTGCTAATGTTTATCTGTGCTTAAGAATGTTGAACATACTAGACGACTTGTCTTTTAGTAGTAAGTAAACAAACAAAGACTCCTAATTAGTTTGCTCAGTGGCCTAATGGTTAGAGTGTCCGCCCTGAGATGGGTACGTTGTGAGTTCAAACCCCGGCCGAGTCATACCAAAGACTATAACAACGGGAGCCATTACCTCCCTGCTTGGCATTCAGCATAAAGGCTTGGAATTGGGGGTTAAATCACCAAAAATGATTTCCGGGCGCGGCCACCGCTGCTGCTCACTGCTCCTCTCACCTTCCAGGGGGTGATCAAGGGTGATGGGTCAAATGCAGAGGACAACTTTCTTTACTTTCTTACCAAAGGTATTAGAGGTTGTTTCTAGCTTGACAGGGTAAAAAAAAGTGTGCACAATATTGCAACAAATATTATGTTATCTAACTTTGTTGGTCAAAATTTCAAATCCATTCTTAAATATCTGCTTAACTTATGGTTTTGAAACACGTTATCCATCAAATTCCATCCATCCATCCATTTTCTACCGCTTATCCCCTTTGGGGTCGCGGGGGGCGCTGGCGCCTATCTCAGCTACAATCGGGTGGAAGGCGGGTATACACCCTGGACAAGTCGCCACCTCATCGCAGATCCATCAAACTGTACACTATAAAAATGACCAATAAATTTTACTGTAAAATTTAGGGATTTTATTTTACAGTATATTGCTGTAAGGTGGGAGAAAAAAAACAAAAAACGACCAATGTTTGTTTTTTACAGTAAAATTCTGTCGACTGAACTGTCAGTTTTTATTTTTTATTTATTTTTTTATCCGCTGTTGATTTCATGGTACCACATTTTATTATGGTAAAAAATTGGCAGCTGAGTTGCCGAAATAAAATGAAACAGCGGTACTGTTTTTCTATTTACAGTAATATGTTGTAAAAATAATAATTATAAAATACACCATGGATGTTACAGTACTGACAGTTTTTTTCTGTAAAAAAAACAGTGGTCCAATCCACCAATTTTTTTTTACTCTTTACGCACATTTTTTTTTCAAATATTTAATTTATTTCATGAATTATTTACTGTTACTAGTGGCCCTCTATTGGCAGCCATGACTGCGGTGTGGCCCTCAATGAAAACAAGTTTGACAGCCCCGGTCTAGTGGAACAGGCCAAAGTTAAGTCGGAGAAAATGCAAGTCCTTTATGAAGTATTTAATGTATCTCTCCGGCCCGGCAGCAAATGCTTCACGGACCGGTACCGGTCCCCGGACCGCTGGTTGGGGACCACTGGTTGGGGACCGGTGGTTTAAAGGACGAAATGAAACACATTCAGCACATTAAGACAACTTATTTTTCCATTATACTAGTACTTTATATACATTTACAAAAAACCTGCCATGTTTTGTGTTTACGTTCTGTTTTGTTTTGGATTCATTGGGCACTCTTGTTTGTTTTGTCACCATGCCAACCCATCACTTTTCACCTGTTATGTGTTCACGACTCATGCACCTGATTTGTCTGGACTGACGCACCTGTCATCACTGCACTATTTAAGCCTGTAGTTGCCAGGCAGTCAGCCTGGCGACATCACCCTCTGTCACACTTCCTACACACCCATGTTATCCATGCCGATGATCCATGCTCTCAGTCACAGTCAGTGTTTTCGTTTTTTTTGTTCATAGTTTTGCCTTAGTGCAAGTTTTTGTTTTCAGAGCCAAGTTTTTGTACCTCCTTCGTGAGCGCCTTTTGTTTATGCATGTGGGGGCCATTTTGATATTTTTCATTTTTCAAACCATAACAAAATATATGGATTTTTGTTGTTGTTTACCTTTAGGGCTCCCAAGGACTATAAAGGTTTCAGTTATTAAAATGTTAAAAACAAGTTAAATTGTCATTTTTTAAATGTTTTTTATTTAACGCTTACAGTAAATCTCTACAGTGTATCAACTTCAGGTTGATATTAAGTAAAAAAATAAAAAAAGTTTTTATGCCTTTTCTGTCAAAGACAACTTCGTTTTTTATAATAAAACTGAAATATTCAGTATTTCCCCCATTGCCCCAAACATTCAGAAAGCAATGTTTGATGTGAAGTAATTAGAGCCTTAAAAAGATCTATAATGCAAGACACCATTGATTGTAATTCATCATTATTTTTGAGTAATCACAGTGAAAAGATAAATAAAATACCATTTAATATACCGTATTTCCTTGAATTGCACCGGGGCGCAAATTAATTTAAAACCTCTTCTCACTCTTGCGCTTATCAAAGTCATGTGGTAAACGTAAGCATGCACTAATTATTTTAAAACCTCTTCTTACTACGGCACTTACCAAAGGTTTGCAGTAAAAATTTAAATGTGATGTAAGCTTGGACATTGAATCCTACTGAATAGCTCTTAATATTCTTCCCTTTATGCGATTTCAAATTACCGGTATTGAAATCAGCCTCCTCCATTTTGAAAATGATGACAGGGGAAGTGTCACTCGTGATGTCACGAGTTTGACCAGGCGGTAATACTAAGCATGCGCTAATTATTTTGCGAAGCGAGTTTGACCCGGCAGTAATTCAAGGCAGGCGCATACTATGTGCCCTGCGGCAATTCAAGGAAATACGGTAGTTGGGATCCAAAAGCTGCCCCACTCATTGAGTGATAGATTTTTATTAGTTTTTTTTTAACTTTCAACTCTTAAGTTACGAGATCAACTTCAGATATATCTGTTGATTTTAGGTTTGAACTATCATTTTGTCTGTTTTATGCTCTTCTGTCAAAGTAAACGTTGATGTTCTTATATGGCAACCACACAATGTATGCAATATTTTCCACATAAAACATTTTAAAGTGAAATATTTGAAATAATTGAAGCCTTGTTAAGGTCAATAATTCATTATAACATTGATTTTTGTTTTTTGAGCAATTGCAAAAAAGAAAAAAATCAGAATCAGAAATATTTTATTAATCTCTGAGGGGAAATTAAAATTTTCCAGCACAATCCCATTCAAGATCAGACAAATATTACAGGGATATACAGTTAGATAAAGATATAAAATAAATAAAATAAAGATAGACAAAATAAAAAAACTTTTTCTAGTTAGATTTCACCTCATTCCACTTATATATGGCCACCCCTGGTTTATGCCCTTTGTTTTTGTAATACCTTTTGAGTGTTAAAATTAAATAACGTTGTTACCTTCACATCGTGTCCGTTCCAATCGCTTTGCACCACGGGAAAACAAACCACACCATAGTCCACGCCTTGACAAAAACAAGGTCTCGTACAGCAATATTTGTAAATATTTCAATGAATGTTTTAAAAAGGCTTGACCGTTACCATTCCTATTTTGACCCAACACACACCGGCCTAATGAATCATCCAGCAGCCGCCTGGACGAGGCTCTTACGATCGCCCGCAACTTCATAATCATTTCAACCTTTGGCCAATCACAGCCATGACTGCAGAGCCACGTCTCAAAGACACCGCTTCTTATTCTCAGTAATGATCGGACTGACCTTACCGTCGCATCCCTTCTATCAGACCCGCTGTCAGGCACGACATGTGACTGACACATCTCTGCTCTTGTGTATGTGTGTGTGTGTGTGTGTGTGTGACATTTTGTCCATCAGGAGCGATTAGCACCTCCCGGGTGGGCTTTTATTCATGCTCACCAACAACTGGCTCCTAAGTGGAGCAGGATTAGAATTCGAATTAAAGAAGCGGCAATATTGTACAAACCCCGTTTCCATATGAGTTGGGAAATTGTGTTAGATGTAAATATAAACGAACATGTTAAAACAGAAAATAAGCAGATATTAACAGTAAATGAACAAGTAGATTAATAATGGATTATACTTGTATAGCGCTTTTCTACCTTTTTAAAGAACTCAAAGCGCTTTGACAGTATTTCCACATTCGCCCTTTCACACTCACATTCACACACTGATGGCGGGAGCTGCCATGCACAGCGCTCACCAGGACCCATCAGGAGCAAGGGTGAAGTGTCTTGCCCAAGGACACAACTGACGTCACTCGGATGGAAGAAGGTGGGGATTGAACCAGGAACCCTCGTTTGTTAGTTGCACAGCCACTCTCCCAACTGTGCCACGCCGTCCCCGGTTTTACAGTTTGTCCCTCATAATGTGTAGAAAACAATAGGTGTATAAATGACACAATATGTTACTGCAGACTAATTAGGAGTCTTTGTTTGTTTACTTACTACTAAAAGACTAAAAGTACATTGTTCTTTGACCACAATAAATGTATGTTGCATGCATCACAATATTTGATGAGAAAATAAAGACAATAATGAAATGTTTCTGCGGTCCCATTCTGCCTTTTCTGTCTGCTTGTAAGTACTCTGCGCGCGCGCGCTGCCGAACACGCTCCACTGCTCGTAAAACCAGCAATGTCACCACGTGACTGTGTTTTGTTGTTTTTTTCTTTTTTTATCCATTTCATTTTTATTGAGATCCAGCATCAGACATTCCCATTCACTTCATCCTATTCACACACATCACCCATCTGTTGCCTGCCCTAAATGTCTAAATATTTTTTGTTTATACCCCAACCATCCCCCCACGAAAAAAAATAAACAGCAGAAAAACAAAGTAGTATTTGCAAATACATCAATTAAATAAAGAAAAATAAATAATAAAACATTATTAATAATAATAGTCAGAAATAATATATATATATATATATATATATATATATATATATATATATATGTATATATACATATACATGTATATATTATATAAACATATATATAAATATGTATATATATATATATACAGTATATATACAGTATATATATATATATATATATATATATATATATATATGTATATATATATATATATATATATATATATATATATATATATATATATATATATATATATATATATATATATATATATATATATATATATATATATATACGGAGTAATATTTTTTTTATGTCACGCCCTATAAGCCTGACTTGAATTTTTCCAAATTAGTGATTGTACTGCTAAAAAAAGATTACTCCCTATATTATATATATATATATATATATATATATATATATATATATATATATATATATATATATATATATATATATATATATATATATTGGGGAGTATATGTATATATATATATATATATATATATATATTATTTCTGACTATTATTATTAATAATGTTTTATTATTTCTTTTTCTTTATTTAATTGATGTATTTGCAAATACTACTTTGTTTTTCTGCTGTTTATTTTTTTTCGTGGGGGGATGGTTACCCCCCTATATGTATATATATATATATATATATATATATATATATATATATATATATATATATGTATATATATACTATATATAAAAATATATGTATATATATACATATATATGCATTCATGAAATGATTACTCCCTAATATATATATATATATATATATATATATATATATATATATATATATATATATATATATATATATATATATATATATATATATATATATATATATATATATATATACAATGGGGCAACAAAGTATTTAGTCAGCCACCGATTGTGCAAGTTCTCCCACTTAAAATGATGATAGAGGTCTGTAATTTCAATCATAGGTAAAAAATCCAGGAATTCACATTGTAGGAATTTTAAATAATTTATTTGTATTTTATGTTGGAAAATAAGTATTTGGTCAATAACAAAAAATCAACTCAATACTTTGTAATATAACCTTTGGTGGCAATAACAGAGGCCAAGCGATTACTATAGGTCTTTACCAGGTTTGCACACACAGTAGCTGGTATTTTGGCTCATTCCTCTATGCAGATCTTCTCGAGAGCAGTGATGTTTTGGGGCTGTCGCCGAGCAACACAGACTTTCAACTCCTTCCACAGATTTTCTATGGGGTTGAGGTCTGGAGACTGGCTAGGCCACTCCAGGACTTTCAAATGCTTCTTACGGAGCCACTCCTTCGTTGCCCGGCTGGTGTGTTTGGGATCATTGTCATGCTGGAAGTCTCAGCCACGTTTCATCTTCAAAGCTATCACTGATGGAAGGAGGTTTTGGCTCAAAACCTCAGGATACATGGCCCCATTCATTCTTTCCTTAACACGGATCAGTCGTCCTGTCCCCTTAGCAGAAAAACAGCCCCAAAGCATGATGTGTCCACCTTCATGCTTCACAGTAGGTGTGGTGTTCTTGGGATGCAACTCAGTATTCTTCTTCCTCCAAACACGACGAGTTGAGTTTATACCAAAAAGTTTTATTTTGGTTTCATCTGACCACATGACATTCGCCCAATCCTGTGCTGTATCATCCATGTGCTCTCTGGCAAACTTCAGACGGGCCTGGACATGCACTGGATTAGCAGGGGGACATGTATGGCACTGCAGGATTTGATTCCCTGTCGGCATAGTGTGTTACTGATGGTAACCTTTGTTACTTTGGTCCCAGCTCACTGCATGTCATTCACCAGGTGCGCCCGTGGTGTTCTGGGATTTTTGCTCACCGTTCTCATGATCATTTTGACCCCACGGGATGAGATCTTGCGTGGAGCCCCAGATCGGGGGAGATTATCAGTGGTCTTGTATGTCTTCCATTTTCTGATAATTGCTCCCACAATTGATTTTTTCACACCAAGCTGCTTGCCTATTGTAGATTCACTTTTACCAGTCTGGTGCAGGTCTACAATTATTTTCCTGGTGTCCTTCGACAGCTCTTTGGTCTTGGCCATAGTGGAGTTTGGAGTCTGACTGTTTGAGGCTGTGGACAGGTGTCTTTTATAAAGATAACGAGTTCAAACAGGTTCCATTAATACAGGTAACAAGTGGAGGACAGAAAGAGATCTTCCTTGTTTCCAATGATTTAGGGCTATATAAGTAAACATTGATTGATTGGTTGATTGTTTAAAGTGACCAAATACATTTTTTTCACCATAATTTACAAATAAATTCTTTAAAATTCCTACAAAGTGAATTCCTGGATTTTTTTTCACATTCTGTCTCTCACAGTTGAAGTGTACCTATGATGAAAATTACAGACCTCTGTCATCATTTTAAGTGGGAGAACTTGCACAATCGGTGGCTGACTAAATATTTTTTTGTCCTACTGCATATATATATATATATATATATATATATATATATATGTAGTATGAAGCAAATTTCTCCTATTTATAATTAACTTCTTAAGGCCCAAGCTTTTTTTTTTTTACATGCTTTTAATAGGACCCCAATTCAGTAGTGTACACAATTTTGCAAATAAGAGGTAAAAGGTGTTGTCCACGCATGTGGCCACTAAGCTTTCAGAGGTTTCCATCCCTTGCTTCAAAATTGGACTCTCCTGGGATATCCATTTCCTAGAAATGGTCTTTTTTTGGTAAAAAGTGACGGTGCTTTTCAAACAGAGTACACTATCGTTTTTTTAATCATTAGTACCACGATAATATACTAGTACCGGTATACCGTCCAACCCTCGGCTCTATATTCTCAAGCTGAGGAAAGGAGGATGGCGGGGCGACCTGGTTCAGGTTCAGGTCTAATGGCAGGGTGAAGACCACTATTGGAGTCCGCCATGAACACGTGAGCCTTCACGCTTTGTATGAAGAGGACTTCTGTCAAGGGAGACACGCAAGAGCAAACCTCCATGCGGCAGCGACACAGCAGGCCAAGTGTATGCACCACTGAACACACACACACACACACACACACACACACACACACACACACACACACACACACACACACACACACACGCACACACACACACACGCACACACACACACACACACACACACACACACACACACACACACACACACACACACACACACACACACACACACACAGACACACACACACACACACGCACACACACACACACGCACACACACACACACACACACACACACACTATATGATGGAGATGAAGAGCAGAGAGGATGCAAAGAGCCATACGACGTGAATAATTTAGAAGTTGTTGTGAGGTAGACCTAAGAGCGCGTGGGGCGAGCGACCGAGCGAGACAGAGAGAGAGAGCGGCGGAAAAAAGACGATGTAATCGTAACCAGAATAGAAACAATGGCCGCCGTGATTATCCACACTCCAGCGGCCTCACTTGATAAGACGGTGGCGAGCGTGATGTTCCCCTAATGGACTCCCGGCACCGTCGCCATTAATGGACTCCAACACTAACAAGAGCGTGCAGGCCTTATTGACTTCCAAAGAGAGTCTCCTTTCCGGCCCTCGCAGCTTCGTCAGCAGTAACACTTCTTCGCCATCCACTAAGTAGGTGCTTGGAAGTACACGCCGTTGTCTGACGGAAAGGCTGGGCGATTAGGGACTGAGCACGCCTTCTTTGAACCAGGTTAAACCAGGGGTCACTAACCTTTTTGAATCCAAGAGCTTCTTCTTGGGTACTGATAAATGCGAAGGGCTACCATTTGGATACACACTTAAATGAATTGTCAGAAACAGACAATTTGCTCAATTTACCTTTAATAAATAAATAGATATATATAAAAAAATGGGTATTTCTGTCTGTCATTCCGTTGTACATTTTTTTTGCTTTTACGAAACGTTTTTTGTAGAGAAAGAATGATGAAAAAAACACTTAATTGAACGGCTTAAAAGAGTAGAAAACATGAAAAAAATGAAAATAAAATTTTGAAACATAGTTTATCTTCAATTTCGACTCTTTAAAATTCAAACGAAAAAAGGAAGAGAAAAACCAGCAAATTCGAATCGTTTTGAAAAAATTAAAAAATAATTTATGGAACATCATTAGTAATTTTTCCTGATTAAGATTAATTTTAGAATTTTGATGACATATTTTAAATAGGTTAAAACCCAATCTGCACTTTGTTAGAATCTATAACAAATTGGACCAAGCTATATTTCTAACAAAGACAAATCATTGTTTCTTCTAGATTTTCCAGAACAAACATTTAAAAAAAGATTCAAAACACTTTGAAATAAAAATTGAAATTTGATTCCCCAGATTTTCTAGATTTGTCAGAATAATTTTTTTGAATTTTAATCATAATAAGTTTGAAGAAATATTTCACAAATATTCTTCGTCGAAAAAACAGAAGCTAACATGAAGAATCAAATTAAAATGTATTTATTATTCTTTACAATAAAAAATACATTTACTTGAACATTGATTTAAATTGTCAGGAAAGAAGAGGAAGGAATTTAAAAGGTAAAAAGGTATATGTGTTTAAAAATCCTAAAATAATTTTTTAGGTTGTGTATTTTTTCTCTAAAATTGTCTTTCTGAAAGTTATAAGAAGCAAAGTAAAAAACAACAACAATTTATTTAAACAAGTGAAGACCAAGTCTTTAAAATATTTTCTTGGATTTTCAAATTCTATTTGAGTTTTGTCTCTCTTAGAATTAAAAATGTCGAGCAAAGCGAGACCAGCTTGCTAGTAAATAAATACAATTTAAAAAATAGAGGCAGCTCACTGGTAAGTGCTGCTATTTCTGCTATTTTTAGAACAGGCCGGCGGGCGACTCATCTGGTTCTTACGGGCTACCTGGTGCCTGCGGGCATCGCGTTGGTGACCCCTGGGTTAGAGGTATTTGTTTGGAATGTAGAAGTTTCACTGAATCTCATTAGATTGTGCAAGCAGATTTTGACATCACGTGGACGAAGAGATGACCTTCTGGAGGAAAGTTCTGTGGTCAGATGAAACCAAAATGAAGCTGTTTGGCCACAATACCCACCAATACGTTCGGAGGAGAAAAGATGACTTCTTTAATCCCAGGAACACCAGGCAAAACGTCCAGCATGGTGGTGGTAGTATTATGCTCTTGGCCTGTTTTGCTGCCAATGGAACTGGTGCTTTACAAAGAGTAAATGGGACAATGAAAAAGGAGGATTACCTCCAAATTTTTCAGGACAAGCTAAAATCATTAGCCCGGAGGTTGGGTCTTGGACGCGGTTGAGTGTTCCAACAGGACAATGACCCCAAACACACCTCAAAAGTGGTAAAGGAATAGCTAAATCGGGCTAGAATGAAGGTTTTTGAATGGCCGTCCCAAAGGTTAGGACACATGCATGGGTTGAAGGCCAACGTGCAGACACTGACCTCTGAGCACACTGAGTCTGGTGGAGGCGGTGAGCTCCCCGGCCGAGTTGGAGGCGTGGCATTCGTAAATGGCCTCGTCCCTCGGGGTCCGCAGGGGCTGGATCCTCAGGACCGAGCCGGACCCGTCGTCAAACTCTATGACCTGTTTTGGGGGGGAACAAGACGACAACGTTTATACAGTTCACAATGTAGTGGTACCCTCGGTTTCTACACACCCCAGTTCGAGGTTCACAGACACGGTCTTGGTTTTGGTCATTATAGTAGCCTACTATCAAAATGACTTTAAAAGTCTTATATAAGTGTTGTAATGAAGACAACACATGATGTAAGTGTTTATATTAGCTTTATTAGCCTACTATCAAAATGACTTTAAAAGTCGTAATTAAGTGTTATAATGAAGACAACACATGATGTAAGTGTCTATATTAGCTATATTAGCCTACTATCAAAATGACTTTAAAAGTCTTATATAAGTGTTATAATGAAGGCAACACATGATGTAAGTGTCTATATTAGCCTACAATCAAAATGACTTTAAAAGTCTTATATAAGTGTTATAATGAAGACAACACATGATGTAAGTGTCTATACAGGCCTACTATCAAAATGACTTTAAAAGTCTTATATAAGTGTTATAATGAAGACAACACATGATAAGTGTCCATATTAGCCTACTATCAAAATGAATTTAAAAGTCTTATATATGTGTTGTCATGAAGTTAACACATGATGTAAGTGTCTATATTAGCCTACTATCAAAATGACTTTAAAAGTCCTATATAAGTGTGATATTGAAGACAACACATGATGTAAGTGTCTATACAGGCCTACTATCAAAATGACTTTAAAAGTCTTATATAAGTGGTATAATAAAGACAACACATGATAAGTGTCTTTATTAGCCTACTATCAAAATTACTTTAAAAGTCTTGTATAAGTGTTATAATGAAGATAACACATGATGTAAGTGTTTATATTAGTCTACTATCAAAATGACTTTAACAGTCTTATATAAGTGTTATAATGAAGACAGCACATGATGTAATTTTCTATATTAGCTATATTAGCCTACTATCAAAATGACTTTGAAAGTCTTGTATAAGGAGGAGGAGTTTCGGAATCTGGTGAGGGACTTTGTTGTCTGGTGCCACACGAACCTCTTGCAGCTCAATCCATCAAAGACCAAGGAGCTGGTCATTGACTTTGGGAGGTCGAGTCCACGGTCACAACCTATTGTGATCGAGGGAGTTGAGGTGCAGACCGTGGACTCATTCAAGTACCTCGGGGTTTGGGTGGACAATAAGCTGGACTGGACTGTTAACACGGACCACCAGTACAAGAAAGGACAGAGCAGGCTGTACTTCCTCAGGAGACTGCGCTCCTTCAACATTTGTAGAAAACTCCTGTGGATGTACTACCAGTCTGTGGTTGCCAGTGTTCTGTTCAACATGGTGGTGTGCTGGGGGGCAGTACATCCAAGAAGGACAGCTCCAGACTGGAGAAACTGATCAGGCGGGCCGGTTCTACAATCGGAATGAAACTGGACTCACTGGTGACGGTGGCAGAGAAGAGGACTGTGGACAAACTAGTGAGCATCCTGGATGATGCCAGTCACCCTCTGCATAGCGTTATCAGTAGCCAGAGGAGCCTGTTCAGTGCTAGACTGCTTCATCCCAAGTGCAGGACTAATAGACTCAAAAACTCCTTTGTCCCACACGCCATTAGACTGTACAACTCCTCTCTGGGGCGGGGGGCGGGGGTTATTAGGATGACGGGGGATGCAAAACAATAACAGTGCGATACGTTTTCATAACATGGTCACTACTGCCTACTTTGTCTTGTTATATTCTTATTTTACTGTTATATTTTTATTCCCATTGTTGCTTTTTAGTTTTTATTCTTATTGTAATATTTCTCTATTTTGTTTCCATTTAAACCCCCATTATTTACTTTTTACTTTTATTTAAATTCATCTCAACTCTGGACACTGCTGCTGGAATTTTAATTTTCCTGAAGGAACTCTCCTGAAGGAATCCATTAAGTACTATCTATCTATCTATCTATCTATCTATCTATCTAAGTGTTATAATGAAGACAACACATGATGTAAGTGTCTATATTAGCCTACAATCAAAATTGGCCCCCAAGTTGCCGGACCCCAGTCTCGCCAAACAAGCAAGGGTAATATGAGGATTACCAGCTATCTTCCAGAGTTTTGTAGCAAGCCAACTCTGATTCAGGTGTGCGTGCGATAAAAGAATGGACCTGGCACGCTCAAATTTGCTCTGAGGATTAGTTCCACCGCTTTGATGATGAAAATGGAAGGAAGGCAACTTGGCACTTTGCCAGAACTGGTGAGAACATACCTCAGCGTTTAAGGATGTGGAGTCACAACAGTGTGACGTGTTGTGCGCTAAAACTGTGACCGCAGCAGCCAACTAAGTCCTGCATTCCTGGTGACAACATGAGTCTGCACTTTGATAAACAAGGTGAGAAACACTATTGAGTCTAAGAAAGAACTAGTAGTGGTCGCACATTGCCATCAAGAGGGACGTTTAAAATCCTTTTTCAGAATTCTTGGAATTTTGGAAAAAAATAAAATAAATTGTCCGAAAATAAAACTCACATTTGTGCTCCCAGGTGAGAGGACTGGTCAAAAACGGTTAAAATATGTGGACTGTGAAAATATTCCAGGAAGAGGTGAAAATAGAGATTTGGAAAACCGGGAAATTCCAGGAGAATTGATTAAATCCTGGAAATGGCCATTAGATGGTCCAAGGTGGGTGGAGTGTGTGGATGTTGGAAGGCTTCCAGTCAGATAAGAAATGTGGGATGTGCATTCGATTGTGTAATGACCATTCATTGTCAAAAGGAAGAAAATTCCAGGAAAACCCAAAATTTGGGGAAAGGGAAAAACTTTCCGAAGAGTAGTGTGGGTGTGGATGGTTTAAAGGGGAACATTATCACCAAACCTATGCAAGCGTCAATACATACCTTTATGTTGCAGGAAAAATATCATGTATTTTTTTTAACCGATTTCCGAACTCTAAATGGGTGAATTTTGGCGAATTAAACGCCTTTCTGTTTATCGGTCTTTTAGCGATGACGTCAGAACGTGACGTCACCGAGGTAACACACCCGCCATATTCATTTTCACATTACAAACACCGGGTCTCAGCTCTGTTATTTTCCGTTTTTTTGACTATTTTTTGGAACCTTGGAGACATCATGCCTCGTCGGTGTGTTGTCGGAGGGTGTAACAACACTAACATGGAGGGATTCAAGTTGCACCACTGGCAAGAAATCTGCCGCCAGACCCCCATTGAATGTGCCAAAGTGTCTTCACATTTGACCGGCGATGCTAAGACAGACATGGCACAGAGATGTATGGATAACCTGCAGATGCATTTGCAACGATTAAGTCAACGAAATCACAAAGGTGAGTTTTGTTGATGTTGTTGACTTATGTGCTAATCAGACATATTTGGTCACGGCATGACTGCCAGCTAATCGATGCTAACATGCTATGCTAATCGATGCTAACATGCTATTTACGCTAGCTGTATGTACATTTAAAACTAGATACCCACATTTAATGCGAGACAAACACTTACCGATCGACGGATTTTAGTTGCTCCAGTGTGACAAGATGCGAAAGTCCTGATCGTTTGGTCCGCACATTTTACCGGCGATGCTAATAAGGCAGCCATGCTATGGGGCACTTAATTAGGTACACCCACGCTATGGCCGAATAGCGTCAATAGCTATTCGCTCAATAGCTTCAATTTCTTCTTCAATTTCGTTTTCGCTATCCGTCTCCATACTCCGACCATCTGTTTCAATACATGCCTAATCTGTTGAATCGCTTAAGCCGCTGAAATCAGAGTCTGAATCCGAGCTAATGTTGCTATATCTTGCTGTGGTAACCGCCATGTTGTTTGTTTTGGCAGCACTGCATGACGTCACAGGGAAATGGATAGTGGTTCCGAAGATAGCGAAAATAAGGCACTTTAAAGCTTTATTTAGGGATATTCCGGGACCGGTAACATTTGAAAAAAACTTCCAAAAATACAACAAGCCACTGGGAACTGATTTTTATTGTTTTTAACCCTTTTGAAATTGTGATAATGTTCCCCTTTAAAGGTCGGAATCGGGTTTAAAAATGGCGCAACATTTAGCAAATTTAGGGCATTGTTGAACTGGGAGTATGTCCATTAATTTTAAGGGAAATTTCCTGGAAATTTGAGAATTTGGGGAAAACCGGTATTTTTTATTTTTTTTAAGAATACTGATACTAGCACAATTGTCTTAAAAGATATTAATGGCTTGGTGTTGACGTAGTAAGAGTTTGAATTGAGTATGGGTATGTCACCCTGCTTTTATTTAGAAGCCTAACTTTTCACAGTCTTTTGTTCCCATGGAAGGTGAGCATGCAGGGCAACTATTGAAAATACGCTGCTCTGATAGACGTTTCCACGGTGCACTGAAGGTCAGGGACGTGGAAGACAGTTGAATTAGTCATGAAAACCAAATGTTTACCAGGAGTAAAGAAAATGTCATTTGCATGTTCTGGGATGTGGAACAACTTTTGGTGCAGTGGAAGGTTGGGATTAACCTCCCTGGAATATGATTAATACACGCTGGCAACAGATAAGGATTTGGAATTCTAAGAAGGCTTCAGCTGCCTGAAATCCAATAAATGTAAAGTTCCCCAGTAGGGACCTGTCAGGACATGTGAGGGCCTGTCCAGACCTGTCCGGACCTGTGAGGACATGTGAGGACCTGTCAGGACCTGTGAGGACCTTTCAGGACATGTGAGGTCTTGTGAGGACCTGTGAGGACCTGCCAGGACCTGTCAGGACCTGTGAGGACATGTGAGGACATGGGACGACCTGTGAGCCGTTGTGAAGTTCTGTCAGGACCTATGAGGACTTTTCAGGACCTGTGAGGACATGTGAGGACCTGTGAGGCCTTGTGAAGACCTGTCAGGACCTGCGAAGACCTGTCAGGACCTGTGAGGACATGTGAGGACCTCTGAGGACCTGTCGGGACCTGTGAGGACCTTTCAGGACCTGTGAGGACTTGTGAGGACCTGCGAGGACTTTTCTGACAGAAGAGTACTTTTTGTCTGAAAGGGCTTCGATATTTCCAGCCTTTTTTTTAGCAGGACATGTAAATGATGGACATGGTGGGCCACTTGAAACGATGTGGCAGGCCAGTCAAAATCATGAGGCAGGTCACTTGAAATAACGTGGCAGGCCACGTAAAATGATGAGGCAAGCCGTTGAAATGATGAGGCAGGCCATTTGAAATGATGAGGCGGGCCACATGAAATAATGTGGCAGGGCACTAAAATAATGAGGCAGGCCGTTGAAATGATGAGGCGGGCCACATGAAATAAAGTGGCAGGCCACTTGTAATTAGTGGCAGGCCACATAAAATAATGTGGCAGGACAACTAAAAGGATAAGGCAAGGCCACTTGAAAAATATGGCAGGCCACATAAAAATAATTTGACAGGCCACATAAAATAAAGTGGCAGGGCACTAAAATGATGAGGCAGGCCACATAACATAATGTGGCAGGGCACTGAAATGATGAGGCAGGCCACTTAAATTACTAGGCAGGCCATTTAAATGATGAGGCAAGCCACGTAAAATGATGATGTGGGCCTTGAAAACAATGAGGTGGGCCACACAACACGATGTGGCAGGCCAGGAGCAATTACGTGGCGGGCCACACAAAAATATAGTGACATATCACCAAAAATAATGTAGCGGCTCAGGTTAAATGATGCTGCCGACCACTTTAATAATGCGGCATATCACATAAGACTACGCGGCGGGCCACATAAATTAATGCGTCAGGAATGCATAAAATAAGGTGGTGGGCCACTTTAAATCATGTGGCGTGCCAATTTTCCTTGTGAGACCATACAGAGTTACGTCTTTGATAAACAACAACACGATGAGACAAAGTTGGACTAAAAGATTCTTTTTGTCCTAAAAATCTTTTTTGTTTTCTTCAAAAATTGATATTTCATGAAAATGGATGGGTGGATGGATGGATGGATGGATTTCATGAGTGATGAGCGCACCTCAAATCTCTGGTTGCTGACTTTTTTGCCTTTCTTGTTCCACACAATCTTGGGCTGCGGCTCGCCGGCGGCCTGGCACACGAAGGACGCCACACCGCCCTGGACTCCGGTCTGGTCCTCCGGGGTCCGGGTGAACCGCGGGGGGGCTGCGTGGGGGGAAGACACCAGAGGAAGTCAGACAAGTGTATGTGTGTGTGTGTGTGTGTGCATGTGTTAGTTGTGATGGACAGATATGTTCTTTATCCAAATATAATCTCCTTCCATACAATTTTAATAATAGATAGAATCAAATCATATAAACACTCATTTCATCAAATGTAGTGTCTATGAGTATATAGTATGTCGGGGCACACAGTACTGTGATGAAGGTAATACTATGTAAGTCTTAAATACGCAGTACACGGATGCATATTTCCAAGTGCACTAATGGAGGATTGTACTTGTGCGGCTGCAGCTCGGCTGCTATCACTGCTCTGCTGCACATGTGCAAAGTGTGTGAGAGTGAGAGGCCCAGGGACTGGAAATCCTTTTCAAATTCCAAAGACCAAATCATTTGTGAGGAGTCAGGACTTGTTTGATCCTACATTGCTGCTTGTACCAAGTGACAAGCGGTAGTAAATGGATGGACGGGATTTGCATAAGTGAAATCAAAGCAAGGAGACATAAGTATATATATATATATATATATATATATAATATACATACACAGGAATGTGTATATATATCCATCCATCAATCCCAAAGAGGGACAAGCGGTAGAAAATGTATGTATGTATGTGTATATATATATATATATATATATATATAAATATATACTGTACGTCTATAAATGTGTATACGTGTGTGTATATATGTATATATGTATACTGTATGTGTGTATATTTACACACACGCAATATATATATATATATATATATACACACATATGTGTGTATATGTATATTTGTATATCTATGTTTATATGTATCTATTATATATATGTGTAGATATATGTACGTATATGTGTGTATATATATATATATATACATATATATGTGTATACATATATATATATATATATATATATATATATATATATATATATAATGTATGTATGTATGTATATATGTATATGTATATGTATATATATATATATATATATATATATATATATATATATATATATATATATATATATATATATATAGGCTAGAAGATGAGGTGTCACGTGACACAAGGAAGTGTTCACATGACTTGTGTTGGCATATGTGTTAGCATCTTAGTGGTCTTGTCCTGTGTGTTAGCATCTTAGTGGTGTTGTCTTGCACACTGGTGTTGACGTTCCACAAAAGGAGCTTAATACTTGTGTGCCATAAAGGATTTATGAAGACTTACTTGTGACATGAGCACTAAAGCCGCCTGAATCCAGGGCCGCCAACAATATCATAACCAGCGCCTCGGCGGGATTGTGACATCACCAACATCAAACAGATTCTGCACGTCAGTCACGGCATGGCGGAGGCGGCCGCGCGCCTAATGGCGTTCCCGCCAAGGCAGAAAATCCCTACTTAAGGGCTTACGTGGACCGCCTGGACAAAGGAGAGCAATTGCTTTTTGCCGCTCAAAGGAAGGAGGCCCACTGGCTCCGCCCACAATGCGGGAGAATGGCCGACACAAAGAGGGGACGGATGGAGACCACAACCAAGGAGGAGAGGGTCTGGAACACCTGGGTCAAAACTCCTTCTAAAATAATTTGGGTGCAGTTTATATACCAGTGTGCTTTGTACTCTTAAAAATACGGTAATCTTCCAATAAATGGGGGGGGGAACATGTTATTTTGTAGACTAACAGATACTACATTGCATCATTGGGAAAAAATTAGGGTATGTAAATTAACATTTACGGAATATTGCTTCATTTGGAAAGAATTAAGGTATAAAAATTAACATTTATAGAATATTTCTGTGTAAATAATTCATTTCAAAATCTACATACCTGCGATTTATAGTACAGTGTGGCTAATATATGGTGGCTAAATTTCCTTCTTAAATTTTGTGGGTGCGGCTTGTATACCAGTATGTTTTGTAGACTGTAAAATACGGTAATTTTCCACCAAATGGGGTAAAAATATGTTATTTTTTTGACTAAAAGATACTACATTACTTAATTTGGCAATATTTTAGGGTATGTAAATACATATTTACCAAATATTTCTGTGTAAATAGTTCCTTTTGCAACGTATATATCTGTTGTTTTGTAGACTAACAGATACTACATTGCTTCATTTGGAAACAATTAAGGTATGTAAATACACATTTACTAAATAATTCTGTGTAAATAATTCCTTACACATCGTAGATACATCTGCGACTTATAGTTAAGTGCAGCTAATAAATGTAAAAATATTTATTTCTTCTAAAATTTAGTGGGTGCGGCTTATATGCTGGTGCGCTTTTCAGTTTGGAAAATACGGTAATCTTCCACCAAATGGAAAAAAAAACATGTTATTTTGTAGACTAATAGATACTACATTGCTTCATTTGGAAACAATCAAGGTATGTAAATAAACATTTACAGAATATTCCTTTGTAAATAACTAATTTCACAACATATATATCTGCGACTTATAGTTCGTTGTGGCTAATATGTGGAGGAACATTTCCTTCTAAAATTGTGTGGGTGCGGTTTATATACCAGTATGTTTTGTATACTGTAAAATATGGTAATTTTACACCAAATGGAGGGGAAAAACATGTTATTTTGTAGACTAACAGACACTACGATGCTTCACTTGGAAACAATTAAGGTATGTAAATTAACATTTACAGAATATTTCTGTGTAAATAACTAATTTCACAACATATATATCTGACTATATATCTGACACTTATAGTCCGGTGCAGCTAATATATGGGGGGACATTTCCTTCTAAAATTTTGTGGGTTCGGCTAATATACCAGTATGATTTGTAGACTGTATAATATGGTAATCTTTTCCACAAATGGGGGGAGACATGTTGTTTTGTAGACTAACAGATACTACATTGCTTCATTGGAAAACAATTAAGGTATTTAAATGAACATTTACGGAATATTTTTTATGTAAATAACTAATTTCACAACCTATATGTCTGCGATTTCTAGTCCAGTGTGGCTAATATACGGGGGTAAATTTATTTCTAAAATTTTGTGGGTGCGGCTTATTTACCAGTATGTTTTGTAGACTGTAAAATATGGTAATCTTCCACCAAATGGGGGGGGGACCTGTTGTTTTGTAGACTAACAGATACTACATTGTTTCATTTGGAAACAATAAAGGTAGGTAAATAAACATTTACTAAATATTTCTGTTTAAATAACTAATTTCACAAAATATATATCTGCCACTTATAGTCCGGTGTGGCTAATATATGGGGAAGGTATATATTTCTTCTATAGTTTGGTGGGCGTGGCTTATATAGCGGTGCGCTGTATAGTCCAAAAATATGGGATCATTGGAAAACAAATTGATACCTTGGTCAACAAACTATACATGATGAGTAACTGAAATGTAGTCAGTCAGTCAGTCAGTTAGTCGGCCACAGCAGCAGCACTCCGACAAACATCAAACATGATGGCCGACTGACACGTCCAGACGATGCAACAACAGATTGACTTCCCACTAAAAAAAATTCAAACTGTTTGGTTGCAGCCATCCTGCGCACAAGCGGCGTATTCATTTCCCGCCACGCAGGAGCGAGCAGACGTCGCCATCTGAGGGAATGGTCCTCTTAATCCTGCGCTAATCCCCCGCCCCACAAAACAAATGAAAAGTGTAAAGCTCGCTAAAAGGAAGGGGAGATCTTTCAATTGCATTTTTTTTATCTGACCCATCCCTCCTCCTCATGTTTGATTGTTTGAATCCCTCCTCTTCTTCATCACCCCCCGTGCAGCTGCTCATGATGCTACCTCTTTCATCCTCCTCCTCCTCGTTACTCTTCCTCCATCTCCTCCCTCCATCTCCAGGGTGTTATGTAAGTCCTCCTGTCACATTCATGTGCTTCTCTTCTTCCTATTGACTTTTACTCCTCTCCACCCCACTTTTAGTCTGCCATCCTCTTTATCGGGGGGTCTAGTTAAAACTAATGACATGTTGATTAAAACAACATTGACTTCTAAAGCATGACGGCACAAACAACAATTTTCGCAGCACAAACATAGCACAAATGTTTTAGACGAGTTTATGTACGGGTGCGCTTTTCAATCTGGAAAATATGGTAATCTTCCATCAAATGGAAAAAAATCACGTTATTTTGTAGACTAACAAATACTAAATTGCTTCATTTGGAAACAATTAAGGTATGCCAATAAACATTGACAGAATATTTCCGTGTAAATAAGTTATTTCACAACATCTACATCTGCGACATATAGTTTGGTTCAGCAAATATATGGAAAATTAAAGCTGCAAGCAGCGATGGACGGGACCGAGTATATATGGAAGTGGCTGAGGAGAGGGACGTCTGGGCTGCTCAGGTATAAGTTAGAACAACACACTACTTTGTATTATATTGTAGTTTTTACTTTCCATAACGTGTCTACTGACAGATATAAGTTAGAAAAACCCGATGCTAACCGCCCATTGAAAATACATGGGTACGGCTAGTAGCTACTATTAGCAAACAGATAGACCTACCAACTCGGCGCATAAAAAGTGCAGAAGGCCTGAAAACGCCACAGCAGTCAGGCACCATTTGCAAGTGCCCAAAATAAACACTCGACATTCAATCCAAGCAGAAACATAGGATGAAACGGGATTAAAACTCGATGCTAACCGCCCATTGAAAATATATTGGTACGGCTAGTAGCTACTATTAGCAAACAGAGAGACTTACCAACTCAGCGTAATATCTTAACATTGACACCCTCTCTCGTCGCAACTCGGCCCTGATGGTCGGCACCTATAAGTTTACAATTAGTTGTAAAATGTTGGACGGTTGTTTGTACGATATGCAGGCAAACGGCAACTTTAAAACATACCGGCTTAGCTACGGCACCTGGCAGCCATCTTGGTATAGATGATCACAGCCCCTCCCTCAAGAATGTTGGTGCGTGCGCACCAGCAGCAGACGGTATGAAAAATTGGAAAAAAACCCCGTCTCCCTCACTGTGTCTGCGCACGGCGGCCATCTTTGAAATGGTTTTCAGCGCAACGGTTCTTTGAAGGCTGATAAAACCAAAACCATAGCAGTAATTAAAACTCTTTTATCAACTTTTAATCAGAAGGGTTCAATCTCTCTCATGTGGTAGTTTGAAGCCGACACGACAAACGCGCTCGGAGGAGATAATGTTAAAAAAGGTGACCGTTTTTTACAAAACTTTGTTTTGAAGGAGGAATTGCAAAATTTTTGTTGATTTTTGCTTGGAGTTGTTGATATATGAAATGTAGGTCTAAGTGAGACCTACATATAAGTTTTTGTTTCATGTATCTACGACATTCCTAATGGAAGATACAGGCAGTTGTGTCTGTGCTTTCTTCCTAGGAGCATTTTTCTCTATGTTTTATTCCTAGGGAGCGCTAGAGCGCAATTTTGAGTTTTGGGGTTAGGTTTTTTGATTAAATCGCAATTTTTGCCAGTCCTGATGTGTGTGTCCAGTTTGGTGAGTTTTGAAAAATTTTAAGGGGGTGAAATTACAGCTCAAATAGGCAAAGGTGAGTGTTTTTGTGACGCTTGGCTGGCATCGTGGTGCGGGTTAAGTTTTCTCGTGGATGCAGCGGAATGGAACACAGCGTGAAGGTAGGAATGATGATTTATTCATATACTAAAGAACAAACTAAGAATAAAAAGACTTGCACAATGGCACTATGAACAAACCAACAGAACTATCATGTGAGCTAGAAGGAACAAAATACGCTAGCATGTGAGCTAGGGAAACAAACAAAAAAATAGCATGGAAGCTAATCGAGTACAAAAAGGTATTTACCACATTGCGGGATAGTGACGTCACCTGTTGCATGAAAAGCAATTTACACTGCGAGGCCGAATGGCAAACAAAGGCAGGCTTGAATTGGGAAAAAAATTAGGAGGCAGGTGCGCGTACAAAACACAAAGCAGGTGACACTAATACGTAACCATGGCAACGAAACAAAACAGGAAGTGCCACCAGGAACTAAGGAAGTCACATAACAAGACGAGATACAAAAACATAACCAAAACCAGAATATGCCATGATCCGAGTAGCGAAGGGGAAATTAATAACTTCCTGTTTATTTTTGCTGAAGGATGTTAGTGTATGTAATCTAGGTCTAAGTGAGACCTACATAGAGGTTTTTGTTTCATGTCCCTACGGCATTCCTATTGGAAGTTACAGGCAGTTTTGTCTTTGTTTTCTTCCTAGGGGGCGCTAGAGCGCAATTTTTAGTTTTGGGGTTAAGTTTTTTGATTATATCGAAATGTTCGCCAGTCCTAATGTGTGTATCAAATTTGATGAGTTTTGAAGCATGTTAAGGGGGTCAAATTATAGCTCAAAGCTGCGGAATAATAATAAAGAAAGAAAGAAAGAAAGAATAAAACGCTCGAAATTCAATAGCGTCCTCTGTCCTAAAGGGAGATTCGGTCCCTAAATATTTATTTCTTCTAAATTTAGTCGGTGGGGCTTATATAAAGGTGCACTTTTCAGTTTGGATACTGTGGTAATCTTCCACCAAATGGGGGTAAAAACTTGTTATTTTGTAGACTAACAGATACTACATTGCTTCATTTGGAAACAATCAAGGTATTATTTATTAAATATTTGTGCAAATAACTAATTTCACAAAGTTTATATCTGCGACTTATAGTACAGTGTGGTTAATGTTTGGGGGAACATTTCCTTCTAAAATTTAGTGAGTGCGGTTTATATACTAGTATGTTTTGTAGACTGTAAAATAAGGTAATCTTCCACCAAATGGGAAAAAAAAATGTGTTTGTAGACTAACAGATACTACATTGTTTCATTTGGAAACAATTAACAATTAACATTTAAAGTTAAGTTAAAAACTCTAACAGCACAAACGACAATTTTCGCAGCACAAACAAAACACAAACGTTTGGGACGAGTTTGGTGAGATTTTGATATAGTTAGTGAGGGTGGGGGGTCTAGTTAGGAGTAATAACATGTTAATTACACGTTAAGAACATAAAACTATAACAAGTTAATAACTTTAAACTATAACAGCACAAATGACAATTTTTGCAGCCAAAACATAACACAAACATTTTAGATGAGTTTACGTACCGGTGCACTTTCAGTCTGGAAAATATGGTAATCTTTCACAGAATGAACAAAAAAAAACATGTTATTTTGTAGACTAACACATACTACATTGCTTCATTTGGAAACAATTAAGGTATGTAAATAAACATTTACAGAATATTTCTGTGTAAAAAACTCAGTATATATCTGCCACTTATAGTCTGGTTCGGCTAATATATGGAAAAATATTTATTTATTCTAAAATTTAGTGGGTGTGGCTTGTATACCGGTGCAGTTTTCAGTTTGGAAAATGTGGCAATCTTCCACCAAATGGGGATGGGGAGGGGGGGAGGCGGGGGGGGGGGGGGGGACATGTTATTTTGTAAACTAACACATACTACATTGCTTCATTTGGAAACAATCAAAGTATGTAAATAAACATTTATTAAATATTTCTGTATGAATAACTAATTTCACAAGGTATATATCTGCCACTTATAGAACAGTGTGGCTAATATATGGGGGAAAATTTCTTTCTAAAATTTAGTGAGTGCGGCTTGTATACCAGTATATTTTGTAGACTGTAAAATACGATAATCTTCCACCAAATGGGAAAACAAAAACATGTTATTTCTTAGACTAATAGATACTACATTGCTTCATTTGGAAACATTTAAGGTATGTAAATTAACATTTAAAAAGTTAAAAACTGTAACAGCACAAACATCTATGTGCACAGCACAAATATAGCACGAGTTTGGTGCAATATTGACATAGTTAGTTGGGGAGGGGTCTGATTAGAAGTAATAACATGTTAATTACACATTAGTAACATAAAAACAATAAAGAGTTAACTTAAAACTGTAACAGCACAAATTACATTTTTTGCAACACAAACATAGCACAAATGATTGGGATGAGTTTGGTGAGATTTTGACAGTTGGTGGGGAAGTGGAGGTCTAATTAAGTTTAATCACAAGTTATTACATGATAGTAACTTAAAAAAATCAATAACAAGTTAATAACTTAAACTGTAACGGCATGCATGACAATTTTGCAGCACAAATATAGCACAACATTTAGTTAGGAGTAATAACATGATACTTACATGTTAGTAACATAAAAACCATAAAAAGTTCACTTAAAACCATAACATTCTTGCAGCACAAACATAGCACAAACGAATGGGACGAGTTTGGTGAGATTTTGATAATATGTGTGTGTGTGTGTGTGTGTGTGTGTGTGTGTGTGTGTGTGTGTGTGTGTGGGTGTGTGTGTGTGTGAGTGTGTGTGTGTGGGGGGGGGGGGTGGTGCGGGAGTGGTCTAATTAGGAGTACTAACATGTTAATTACACTATAAGAACATTAAAAACTATAACAAGTTAATGACTTAAAACTGTAACAGCACAAATTACAATTTTCGCAGCACAATCATAGCACAAACGTTTTAGACGAGTTTAGTGAGATTTTGACATATGGTGGGGGCGTGTCTAGTTAGGAGTAATAACATGTTAATTACATGTTAATACCATAAAAACAACAGCAAAATATAACTTAAAACGATAACGGCACAAACAACAATGTTATCTGCACAAACGTAGCACAAACGTTTGGGACAAGGTTGGGGGGTCCATTTTTGTTTGTTAACACGTTAATTACAAGTTAATAACAAGTTAACGACAAGAAAACATAAAACATTGACTTCCATACTGTAACGGCACAAACAACAATTTTTGAAGCACAAACGATTGGGACGAGTTTGGGGAGATTTTGACCGAGTTGGGGGGAGGGGGGGGGTTGAGTCATGATTATTAACAAATTATTACACATTATTAACATGAAACCAAAAAACATTAATAACATGACTACTTGACACGGGTGAGTGGGCTGATGGGGGGAGTGCGCCAGTCACCTGGTGCAGAAACACACTTTGAAATTTGCATTTTTGTGTCTAGCGGCCGTTTCTGCAGCCAGCAGCGTGCGCTCCGACGTAAAGGAGGCAGCAGCTAATAGCGTCGCGATGAAGGATTATGCAGAAAGTAAATGACTTGTTGGGACTTGAGAGGAAGTTGAAGGTTTGACATGACCCAAGATGGAGAATTAGACAGTCCTGATGTTATTGTGTGTGAGTGGACGGCTGCAGGCAGCATGGCCTACATAAAGGTCGGCGTACGTACAGTAAGACCTAGGACCTCCTCCATGCGGCAGATGGCCCGGATTACACACAACTCCAGGGTAGAACAACCCTTCAAAGTCTCCACAACAACTTCAAAATGTTTTAAATACACTGTAAGTACATACATATATATATATATATATATATATATATATATATACACACACACACACTTATATAATGTAGTAACAGACACCTTCATAACAATATGTAATATGTTTTATAACAATATGTAACATTTTACATGATGCAGACTGCATGTATATATGTACATAATGTAGTAATAGACACTTTCATAAGAATATGTAATATTTACAATATACACACTGAAAGTACAGTATATATGTATAATGTAGTAACAGACACCTTCATAACATTATGTAATATGTTTTATAACAATATGTAATATTTTACAATATACACACTGCAAGTATATATATAATCTAGTCATAGACACTTTCATAAAATTATGTAATAAGTACAATATACACACTGCAAGTATATATATATCTAATGTAGTGACAGACAAATTCATATCAATATGTAATACGTTTTATAACAATATGTAATATTTTTCATGATGCACACTGCAAGTATATATGTACATAATGTAGTAATAGACACTTTCATAACAATATGTAATATGTAAAATAAATAAATAAATCAATCAATGTTTACTTATATAGCCCTAAATCACTAGTGTCTCAAAGGGCTGCACAAACCACTACGACATCCTCGGTAGGCCCACATAAGGGCAAGGAAAACTCACACCCAGTGGGACGTCGGTGACAATGATGACTATGAGAACCTTGGAGAGGAGGAAAAGAATGGATGTCGAGCGGGTCTAACATGATACTGTGAGAGTTCAATCCATAATGGATCCAACACAGTCGCGAGAGTCCAGTCCAAAGCGGATCCACCACAGCAGCAAGAGTCCCGTTCACAGCGGAGCCAGCAGGAAACCATCCCAAGCGGAGGCGGATCAGCAGCGCAGAGATGTCCCCAGCCGATACACAGGCGAGCAGTACATGGCCACCGGATCGGACCGGACCCCCTCCACAAGGGAGAGTGGGACATAGGAGAAAAAGAAAATAAACGGCAGATCAACTGGTCTAAAAAGGGAGTCTATTTAAAGGCTAGAGTATACAAATTAGTTTTAAGGTGAGACTTAAATGCTTCTACTGTGGTGGCATCTCGCACTTTTACCGGGAGGGCATTCCAGAGTACTGGAGCCCAAAATGAAAACGCTCTATAGCCCGCACACTTTTTTTGGGATTTGGGAATCACTAATAAAATATACACACTGCAAGTACAGTATATATGTATAGTGTAGTAACAGACATCTTCATAACAATATGTAATATTTCACAATATACACACTGCAAGTATATATATAATCTAGTCATAGACACTTTCATAACAATATGGAATAAGTACAATATACACACTGCAAGTATATATATCTAAAGTAGTAACAGACAACTTCATACTAATATGCAATATGTACAATATACACACTGCAAGTATTTATATATTGTATATATATAGTGTAGTAACAGACACCTTTATAACAACATGTAATATGTACGTTATACACACTACAAGTAAATATAAATATATAATGTAGCAACAGAAACCTTCATAACAATATGTACGATATACACACTGAAAGTATATATAAATATATAATTTTGTAACAGACACTTTCATAACAATATGTATTATGTACAATATACACACTGCAAGTATATATATTGTAGTAAAAGACACCTTCGTAACAATATGTAATTACTATAATATATACACTGCAGGTGTATATATATATATATATAAAATTTAGTAACAGACATCTTCATAACAATATGTACAATATACACACTGGAGGTCTATACATTATGTAGTAACAGACACTTTCATAACAATATGTAATATGTGCAATAAACACACTGCAAGTAAATATATAATAGAGTAACATAAACTTTCATAACAATATGTAATATGTACAATATACACACTGCAAGTATATATGTAATTTCGTAAAAGACACCTTCATAACAATATGTATTATCTACAATATACACACTGCAAGTATATATATTGTAGTAACAGACTCCTTCATAACAATATGTGATATGTACAATATACACACTGCAAGTATATATATATATATATATAAATAAATATATATATATATATATATATATATATATATATATATATACATACACTGTATAATGTAGTGACAGACACCTTCATAACAATATGCAATATGTACAATATACACACTGCAAGTATATATATTGTAGTAACAGACAACTTCATAAAAATATGTAATATGTACAATATACACACTGCAAGTATATATATATATATACTGTATAATGTAGTAACAGACACCATCCATCCATCCATCCATCCATTTTCTACCGCTTATTCCCTTTGGGGTTGCAGGGGGCGCTGGCGCCTATCTCAGCTACAATCGGGCGGAAGGCGGGGTACACCCTGGACAAGTCGCCCCTCACCACATTCACACACTAGGGTCAATTTAGTGTTGACACCTTCATAACAATATGTAATATGTACAATATACACACTGCAAGTATATATATATATATATATATATATATATATATATATATATATATACATATATATATATACATATATATATACATACATATATATATATATATATATATATATATATATATATATATATATATATATATATATATATATATATAATGTAGTAACAGACAAGTTTAGAACAATATGTAATATGTACAAAATGTGTCTGTAACGGACTTCCTGCCGTCCTCGTGTGGGTTGCGGGGACACCTGACACAAGACGCATCATAGCAGCGTTGGCATTGATTTATTATTTCAACAAATCTGCTGTCACTTGGCCCTTTGGTCGAGTCACTTTTCAGTGCGCTCCTTCGGCTTGTCTGCTGCCGCTGCACGCCTTTCGGCGTCCGGGGCTTGCGTCCGCTGCGGGGGTGTCTCATTGTTCTCGTGGTGTGGGTTGTCGTGCTTCTGGTCTGCTGGCCGATGTTTCCTCCTCCGTGCTGCTCTTTCGCTCGTTCCTCCTTCGCCCTTTTTGTACTCTAGCAGCAGATAGACAGACTGTGAGCAGGTGTGTAGTATACGCAGCTGTCTTAGATTGGCGCTGCAGTGTCGCTCCGCGTGTGTCACGCCTCTTCTTGCCACCGCATGCCCCGCCTCCCGGCCTCCAGGGGGGCCCGCGCTGCCGCTTTCTGCCCGTTGTCGGCCCGTCGGCGGTGTCTCGCCACAGTGTCGTATTTTTGTCATTTTAAGGAATACCATAACTTTATTTCGTCTGAGCATTTATTTCTGTGTCCATAGCAACACACTTCCTTTCCACTTCCAGAAACAAAGGCGAGTGTTTTCTAACCATGGCAAATGTGGTAACAGAAAACAAAGAAAACTATATATTTTTTACTATTATTCACAACTGTATCTTTTTGAAGCTGAATATATGGAGAATGACTCTTACATTCTTATGGACGCGAGCTCAAAGGGAGAGTGAGACGTTGGCACTGACAGAAGCCGAGACGCTGTAAATGTGGAACTTGGAGCATATCACATAAATGAAGTGCTTACCCAAAATAAACAGGAAAGAAAAAAACTTGGACCAAATGTCTATCGAGAGTGAGTCACCTTAATATTGATCTGGATACATGCAGCACGTTCACTGTCTGGCTAACTGTGTACAAACAAAACATGAAGTAATACCATGAAATAATACTTTACAGATACTGTAATATGATGCCAGAAAAAGAGTTCCTCAGTGTTCACTCTTACAATAACAATGTTGCTCCAGCTTGCTTATTTTACATGTTACACAACATAAATTAAGTATTGTTGGTGTTTGATCAATTAGGCAATTATTTTTTTAAGGGATTTACAGGCAGAATTGATTGTTCCCATTAGCTGCATTGCTAACTACCTAGAAAAAGCCGATTTTTTACAAATTAAAATGCAAAAAAAACATCTGTAAGTGCAAGTTAAAACTCTACTATGCAAAGCCAAAGCCGTTTATCAACAACACCCGGAAACGCCGCCGGCTTCGCTGGGCCCGAGCTCATCTGAGATGGACTGATGCAAAGTGGACAAGTGTTCTGTGGTCTGACGAGTCCACATTTCAAATTGTTTTTGAAAACTGTGGACGCCGTGTCTTACAGAACAAAGAGGAAAAGAACCATCCAGATTGTTTCAGGCAAACAATTCAAAAGCTAGCATCTGTGATGGTATGGGGGTGTAGTAGTGCCCAAGGCATGGGTAACTTACACATCTGTGAAGGCACCATTTATGCTGAAAGGTACATACAGCTTTTGGAGCAACAAATGTTGCCATCCAAGCAACGTTATCATGGACGACAATGCTTATTTCAGCAAGACAATGCCGAGCCACATGTTAGGGCCATATAAATAAGCTTTGATTTATTGACTGATTAAGTGTACCATAGACAGATAATTTCAAGTTTTTAATACCATGACTAAACACTTAGTTTGTTTAAATGACATTTTTTTCAAACATATAAAGAGCTTTTTTCTCTGTCTTCTTCAACTTTGCAGCCACGTAGCTTTAGCTCAAACTTTAACACGCCGAGTTAAAGCTCAACGCTATGCCTCTCTTCCAGCTATTTCTGTAAACTGTGACAAATATAACACTTGGATAAACTCTGGGATGCGATAACCTGCAAACTGCACACAGATGATAAAGGTTCCGCAGCATAGTGATTTAAAAGGAAAACAAAGATTAATTTGAGCTGAGGGCAAGGCGGCGCGAGATACTGTTAGTGTCCTAAACCTGGAGGGTGTCAGCGGTGGTGAGTGCAGCAGAAATAAAAACGGAGCAAAGTCCCGAGACATCCATTCAAAGGCTTTACAGACACTTGAGAGGAATGTCTCACTTTGGATCTGGGAAATAAAATACCACCTTGGTCCTGGAACACAGGAGCGACGCACTCACTAGGAAGGGACAATAAAGATTTAGGCCATACTGGAGGGATTACTGCCCTGGGGAACTCTTGGGGAAGTTGGAATCCCCACAGAAAATCCATCAGTCCAACCCTTTAGGGTCATGGGGGGTGCCTGAGCCTATCTCAGCTGCATTTGGGCGGAAGGCGGTGTACACCCTGGACAAGTCGCCACCTCATCGCGTGTCCAACTTAGATAGACAGACAACATTCACACTCACATTCACACACTAGGGACCATTGAGTGTTGCCAATCAACCTATTCCCAGGAGTCTTTGGAGGTGGGAGGAAGCCGGAGTATCTGGAGGGAACCCACACAGTCACGGGGGAAAACATGTAGACTCCACACAGAAAGATCCAGAGCCCGGGATGGAACCCAGGACCTTTGTATTATGAGGCACACCCACTAACACCTGTACCACCATGCTGCCCTCAAAGAAAAATTATCTATGAAGAAGACTTTGATGAGGACCAATCAATTATTTTCATGCAAGGTGGCGGCTGTCATTTTAGAAAAAGGTGGATCATTTGAGTTGTTCTGTTTATCGAAATTACTACCCAACGCTATTCTCACCCACGATTTGTACAACACTGGGACTAATTCTCCTGTTTTTCCGCGTTCACGGGCTTTAAATGCTGCCAATAGCTAAGGTCACGGTGGATCCATTAACTTGTGTATAGTAAATCAAACGCACTAACACAATCATTCAGTCGGCCATTTAGCGTGTTATGGACTCACCGTCGTCATAGAGAAGTAATCCATACAACGCAGCCCCGAAGTTGAAGACAATCGATCTGGCCAACAAAATAAATAGCAGCCTCCGCACGGGACATAAATCCATCAAAAAAACACAGGCCAAATTGGTAAAAATTAACATACTTGTGTAACCAGTTCATGTTTCAACTTATAGACTTGTCCGGCCAATAAATGTACAAAATAGAGTTTGTCCAAAATTAGGTGGATGCGGATTATAATTAGATGTGCGCTATAGCTCGGAAATGACAGTATTTTCACAAATATTTTTTTTTGTTATCATTCGGAAGTAGCAAGGATAAATTGCACTACAGCGGTCTTTCAATAACGCTGCATGACCAGCCGTGCTGGGCCCTGGCCCACTTTTTCCAATCGTACTTAACGAGCGTGGAACACTCACACTCGCCAAACGTGCCAGACTTTAGATGTTAAGTGGGCTCAAGCGCAATATAACCGGCCGAGTTTGAGCTCTAATTGTTTGAAGATGTTCTTATTGATGGAATATTTTCGATAACGCTTATGATGTTCAGGCTTCAGCCTGTCCAAGCTGACTGTGGAGGAGAAGCTGTGGACAGAGGGTGGGCTGTAGACTCCATTCACCAGCTGTCAGTTGCCGTTTTGTTGGAAATTGATCCCAAAAAGTCAGCTTTGTGAATCTCTGCACAACCAATAAACTGATGCCTCATTCTAACAATAATGATACTCCCTGCCTGTGTTAAGGTTTCCTTCAGGCGTCAAAATCTGATTCAGAACCAGAATCTGATTTACTGGCCAAGTTTGTTTAGCACATACAGTAAAGAATCTGACTCGGTAGACTGTGCTCCCTTTGTTCAACACAATAAACAAAGAAAAATGCAACAACTATGAGAAAGACATCTTGGTATGAAAAACAGGAGGGAAACATTAAAGATGTAAAAGAGATTGATGGAGCACAAAGCTGATGCAACCATCTGCCACTTCAGAGGCGCTATTTCTACACGCAGCTACAAAAAGTCAAACACAACAGAAAGAAAGAGAGCAATAAATAATACATGTTGCACACATACGATTGCCTCACGCGTAGGCAAATAACCCAACATATCAACACCCACGGCCATAGACAGAAACAGACCCAACAAAGCCACCAAGAGAGCCGACTCTGTTCTAGGCTGCCCACTTTGGCCACTATCCCGTCAATGGTGAGAGAATCCTTCAAGGGAGACCGAGGTCTCCAATACATCCTCGTTCGGCAAATGGTTCTGTAAAGCTCGTTTATCCCGAGGCTCGAGGCTAGTTTCGCGGCCACATCTCCTCCGGTCTCTCCATGCGGACCCTGGTGTGGCAGAGAGCCAGCAGCTGGTCCGCGGCGCAAAGTTGGCCACGGCTCCCCGAAGGCATTTCCAAAAGTACAAGAAAAAGCACTAAAAAGCAGCACAGAGGCCACGAAAGTGGCACCCCTTGTTGCGCAGTCACAACGCTTTCTCTCCAGGCTCTAGGCAAAGACGGTCGCACTCCCTCCCCTATCCGAGTCTTGTCCTGCTTGCTTCTTGTCTCTCCTGTCTTGTTTAACGTTCTTGTTGCCTCGTTTTGCACAGCTCTCGAAAATCTAAACAATCGAATTGATCAACTGTCCTCTCAACAAAATTGACAAGATCTCGGGTTCAGGGGAAACTGTCTGTTCTGTCGGAACTGGACACATGACGGACTCTTGGGAGAAGAGTAATGTCGTGTGCCTGGGGACCCTTTTAGACAAGGACACTGACAATATCTACCTATTCAGAATCATATCAGGATATCTGCTAAGAGGAATAAGCGTTGTATCGTATCAAAAAATTAGAAGACGCTGGCAGCCATCCAAGGTACCCCAAAGCTGCCACAAATGATTGGAGAACGCGGGCAGAACTGTGGACACTCAGGCTTTAAAACATCCGACCGCCTGCCCCGCAGGATGAATCTGAGGACCACAAATAGACAATTAAGAGTGAAAAGTCTAAATTTGTTTTCACTCACTCAAACACAACCATTTAAATCGGGATTGTTTTCCTTGGCTAAAAACGTGGCGAGGATGTTGCTTAGAGATTCCCCTTGAGTAACAAACTCCTTCTCTGTCAACAACACCTTGAAAGATAAACTCTGTTCCTTTGCCACTGCATCACCTCAGTGCCCTAATGGCTGGCAGCTCCGGACCGGATGCCTTCCCCCACACCCCCTGTTTCAAGTCTTGTGGTTTCTTTGTCAACATGTGTATATGTGCTTATCGGCTATTGAGTTTTTTTCTCAGCCCCAGTCTGTGCCCCCGTCCCCATAAGAGCCCAGTCTGAGATGGATTTTATTTTACTTCCCCCCACCTTTTATGGAGCGCCGTAGTGACGATCCATCACTGTTCCCGCTCTGCCTACTTGTACACAGATTGCCTAATCTTGAACGAGTTTGTGTTAGAAAATAAATATTGTGCAGTGACAATAAAGAGTCTACCATACCATACTATACCAGGAGCGCAAACCAAAAGGTAGAACACAGGAAAACAAGATAAAAAACACCAAGAAAACAAAGGGGAAATTCAAGAGCACAGGGGCGCCATCCTAGAGATCAAATACAAATGAAAACAAACCCAGACAGCCATGTTCAGCGTGTTTTTCCAAGAGTCTGCTTAAAGCATTTCGCTGAACGTGAGTCGAAAAAAGCATAAAGCAGAGTCTCCAACCCAAACAAATCAGATCAGTGGCCCCTGTAGCATAAAATTAACCCAATATGTCTGATTCTGTTTGCAGCAAATGCCCAAAGTGAACATAAGCACCCTCCACTTAAGAGAATGTAGATACGCTTTGGAAAAGGAGCTGCAGGGGCAGTCAAACATTTACAATCACTAATCCAGAGAAGGTGCAGGTCGGGGTGTTAGCTTGGCTACTGCTGCTCACAGGTGGATTACTGGTCCTTGGGAGAGGGACAGGGATAATTGCTTATTGAACATCCTGATCAGCTGGATCTTTATGTTTGGACAAGATCCATTTAAGTGGACTTGATTAGCATTCGGGAGTTGCTGTTTCTCTCTGTTGGATGTTTTGACTATCAAAACATCTGCGCCCGCGCCACCGTTCTTCCCCCGCCCCCGAACGTGTACGTGTGTGGGTTGTGGTGGATAGTTAAGAATGTAATGAGTCATTTGCAATCCTGGCCAGGGAAGAACCCGCTGCATGCGTGTGGCACAGGCGCTTTGGCGGATGCCTCCCCTCAAACGAGAAGTGAGTCAGGCTCGTCAGACAAGTTAGGGAAGGAGGCCAACGTCGGCTATAATAGTCGGCCTCCAGAGTGTGCGGGCAGCTCGCCAGAACCATAACATATTAACATCAAACCAACACATTAACAGCAAATTATCATCTGCTCACGCTCTGCATCCTAGAAACGGATTTGGAGGACCGTAACCAATAAACACAGAGAGACAAGGATCAACACCCTGCAGCAGTGTTTGGAAACATTTGCAAAAAACGGGGTTTATACTTGTACGTATTCAGAACCACTTAATAAACATCACATTAAAGATCGTTGCCGTACTATTTCTTGAGATTATGTTGTCCAACTTCCAGCTGAAATAACAAGAATCATGTGGACAACACTATAAATAACACAATCGTGTTATTGCTGCTAGTAATGTACGTCCAATTAGCATGCCACTTACCCGCTTTAGCTGCCCCGGGGTTTGGCTAGTTCCAAATTAATCAGGGTTAATTTGTTAGAAACAGAAGGGGCAGAATTCATCAAACGGCTGTTTTCTTCTTCTCTCCACATACATTCGGTTAGTACAAACTTTTTACGGGCTGCGGTTTGTGGTCGTAAACTAAGACTACTAAGGTTGAGCTGATGCTAAGATGGCTTCAATGCTGCGATAACATTAAGATAGCGGCAGTCAGCTGGTATTATTCATGGTAGATGGAGTTCTTATAATGGTACTTCTTTTAAACCTTGTTCCCAGTCTTAGTACTACTATCGCGAAATACCTACCAAAGGTATTTGTTGGCATTGGCACCCCATATATGTGCAGTATCCAATCAATCAATCAATCAATCAATCACAGATACACGGCTCAAACATAAACAAGTGTTTCACACCCTGGATCTAATCCCCAGGGGGAAGGACCATGGAATCTCTTTGACCCTACGGCAGTCCTCATCCATCAGTCGTAACGAGATACTTATCGTAATCTAATCTTTTTGCACTACACGAGCAAATACACGTGACTTTACTCACTGGGGCTCGATGGTGTGGGTCACTAAACACAACAATGCACACCAGGGGGCATGACCGGATCAGGCTATTGACAGACTCTCGCCGTGTTGATCAATGGACCAATGAGAATTGACTGTCTGAGAGACTTTCGTTAAAAAACCTTCTTACTCATTCATTGTAGTCTCAGATAATTTAAATCGATGACAATTGGACTGTTCAGATTGTCTTAAAAATCTGAAATCCGAGCAGTCTTCATCAGCATGTGCACTGCAATGTCAGCTGTATTTGTTTGTGAAGCCTTTCTGTCACCAGAAAACAGGTTTAGGTCTTTACGCTACTGTTGAGCCGGATCTCAGGACATGGATCTGTGCACTCCAGAACAGGTGAGTGTCAACCTATGATTTATTCCATTTACCTGGGAAGTTGGAAGTCGGAGTTGGGAATGCATTTGAGTGTTCCAGTTACGATGTCGGAAATCAACTACTAAAGCGCTTGCCTTGTCGGAAAATAAACAACTTATGGGAAAATATGCACTCTCTCTTCAACCTTCAAGCACGTATTAGCATGCAGTCATCCACCGACAAAATATGCCCCCTTAGCACTCCGCTCTTGTCAATAACTTCAACAAAGCTCACTTTTGTGCACTCATGCACAGCATAAACAGTTTGCTGGACAAAATGAGACAAAGAAAGTGTGGCCTAAAACACATCTTTCTGCGGCGGCGGCGGAGAAACTTATACATGTAAACAAACTACGGTGAGTTCAAAAACCGCCGGCATTAGTAGGACAAATTACTCGGTCGCCATATACTCTCATCAGTGAAGCATGTTTAATACATACAGTTGGATTTCTAATAATTAGGAAGTTTAGAAACCATATTAAAGCCCCAAAAATATTTTTTCCGTTATCTTTTTCCATTTTCATACATTTTTTAAAAAGCTCCTAAGGGTCACTAGGGCCGTCGGTTGCCCACCCCCGGCTTAAGGTATTGATTGATTTAAAATCTTTCAAATGTAATGTGCAGAGGCAGAGCCGACAGTCCGACGGAGAGGCAGGGCACGCTGGAGCCCGGCCCAAGATGGCGTCGAGGAGGCGGGGATGGCGAGCTAGCAGCGAGGCGGTGCGAGCCGGGAGCGACGCCACAATCGAGATCACAGTTAACTTTTGTTTAAAAATGTTTTTACAACCTACTGAAACTACTAAAATAAAGTGACCAACCAACCAACCAACCAACCAACCAACCAACCAGAAGAAAACTAAAAGTTTAAGTTGTAACTTCAATTGAGTTGTCTTTGCGTCCTTTGGAGGAAGAAAGAGGTGTACTTGACACATTTGGTCGTGGTGATTAACTTTGCTAACTCTTACAATCTTTACACGCTGGGTGGCGTTTAATGCGGTCTGGAACAAAATGGTAACATTTGCTGTGGTTTGGAACAACATGGGGTACCAACAACTATCAGAAATGCAGCCGATATTAGAAAGTTGTACATGTAAACAAACTATGGTGGATTCAATGACCACCAGAATTAGTAGGACGTTTGCGGTGGTCTGGAACAAAATAGTAACGTTTGCTGTGGTCTGGAACAACATGGCGGACAAACAACTATCTGAAATGCAGCCAATATTACATACAGATAATGTGTCATGAGACACACAAATGTAAATGAAATACACAGAGGACATAAGTAAAGGAAATTAAATGAGCTTAAATATAGCTACAAACGAGGCACAAGGATGCAATCTGTACATACAGGTAGCCTAAATAGCATGTTAGCATGGATTAGCATGGAGTCATGCACTGACCAAATATGAATAGCACTCCACACTAGTCAATAACATCAACAAAGCTCACCTTTGTGCACTCACGCACAGCATAAAACGTTTGGTGGACAAAACGAGATAAAGAAGGCGTGGCATAAAACACATCTTTCTGTGGCAGAGTCGGAGAAACATGTAAACAAACTATGGTGGGTTCAAGGACCACCGGAATCAGTATGATGTTTCCTGTGGTCTGGAACAACATGGTAACATTTGCTGTGGTCTGGAACAAAATAGTAATGTTTGCAGTGGCCTGTAACAACATGGTGCACAATGGACTATCAGAAATGCAGCAGATATGACATACAGATACATGCAGATATAAATGAAATACACGGAGGACATACTGTAAGTACACACATTGGTTGTTGTGGTCAACTTTGTTATCACATGTGAACAATCTTTCGTTTGAACAATTGTTGACTAGTTTTGTGCTGCTGTGGCACCTCAGAGTGTGGCCGTAGCATATCAGCGTGACACTAGCAGTTTACTTTAGCGAGCCGTACAGTTGTGTCTGCTGAAAGTCGGGGCCCCGGAACAGAGCGGTAGTGTAGCATTGTTACAAAGTCCCCGGCCGCCTCCTGTCAAAGCAGCTGTTATTTGCTGCCGCGCTTCAGGGCTCCTCAACATCGGCAGCTAATGGCTCCGTCACGGCGGACGAGCGACCTGAAAACCTATTAGAACCCTGTCAAGCTGCGGGCCAGGGAGGGCCTGGACGCTGACAGGTCAATTGGCCACAGGAGTGTTTTTCACGCTAACATATAGAAGATCATATCATGTTGGGTTTAGTGGAGTGCGACAACATTCGCTGTTCCCTCCCAGACACCAGTAAAGTGGGACTGCAATTTGGAATTGTGCCAATCTTTCAAATTTCTTAAGTCAGACAATAATACACGTCGCCGCAATCACGGAGGTGGCTAGCTTATGTCGCTACACTGACATAATGAGCTGCTGCATGGCCTCTGAGTTGCTGAAAGTTTATTCTGGATGATAAATCATGCATCAGCCAACTTAGACCCGAGGATGGCCAGAAAGACACGAAAAACACTTTTTTTCAACCCTATGTGAGGATGAGGATGAAGTGTTGCTGTAAAGTGGAAGACGGAAACATCCCGTCAGTCCTTTTCTCAGTGAGAGCAGACATTGTACAGTAAGTAATTGTTTTATTATGTTTGTTGTCTCTCAGCAAGTCTGCAATGATTAGTTGTATTTTTTAATGTTATGGTGGTTTTTAATGTTATGGTGATTTTTTTATGTTATGGTGATTTTTTATGTTATGGTGATTTTTTTAATGTTATGGTGATTTTTTTCAATGTTATGGTGATTTTTTATGTTATGGTGATTTTTTCAATGTTATGGTGATTTTTCATGTTATGGTGATTTTTTTCATGTTATGGTGATTTTTAATGTTATGGTGATTTTTTAATGTTATGGTGACTTTTTTATGTTATGGGGATTTTTAATGTTATGGAGATTTTTTATGTTATGGTGATTTGTAATGTTATGGTGATTTTTTTATGTTATGGTGATTTTCTATGTTAAGGTGATTTTTTAATGCTATGATTTTTTATTTTATGGTGATTTTTCAATGTTATGGTGATTTTTTTAATGTTATGGTGATTTTTTTAATCTAATGGCGATTTTTATTTTATAGTGATTTTTTTATGTTATGGTGAATTTTTAAGTTATGGTGATTTTTTGTTAAGGTGATTTTTATGTTATGGAGTTGTTTATGTTATGGTGAGTTTAATGCTATGGTTATTTTTTATGTTATGGTGTTTTTTATGTTATGATTTTTATTTTATGGTGATTTTTCATGTTATGGTAATTTTTTATGTTAGGGCGATTTTTTATGTTATGGTGATTTTTTCAATGTTATGGTGATTTTTCATGTTATGGTGATTTTTTTCATGTTATGGTGATTTTTAATGTTATGGTGATTTTTTAATGTTATGGTGACTTTTTTATGTTATGGGGATTTTTAATGTTATGGTGATTTTTTTATGTTATGGTGATTTTCTATGTTAAGGTGATTTTTTAATGCTGTGATTTTTTATTTTATGGTGATTTTTTTATGTTATGGTGATTTTTTTTTTATGTTATGGTGATTTTTTAATCTAATGGCGATTTTTATTTTATAGTGTTTTTTTTATGTTATGGTGAATTTTTAAGTTATGGTGATTTTTTTGTTATGGTGATTTTTATGTTATGGAGTTGTTTATGTTATGGTGAGTTTAATGTTATGGTTATTTTTTATGTTATGGTGTTTTTTATGTTATGATTTTTATTTTATGGTGATTTTTTATGTTATGGGGATTTTTTTAATGTTATGGTGATTTTTTTATGTTATGGTGATTTTCTATGTTAAGGTGATTTTTTTAATGCTATGAGGATTTTTTATTTTATGGTGATTTTTTATGTTATGGTGATTTTTTTTAATGTTATGGTGATTTTTTAATCTAATGGCGATTTTTATTTTATAGTGATTTTTTTATGTTATGGTGAATTTTTAAGTTATGGTGATTTTTTTGTTATGGTGATTTTTATGTTATGGAGTTGTTTATGTTATGGTGAGTTTAATGTTATGGTTATTTTTTATGTTATGGTGTTTTTTATGTTATGATTTTTATTTTATGGTGATTTTTCATGTTATGGTGATTTTTTATGTTATGGGGATTTTTTTAATGTTATGGTGATTTTTTTATGTTATGGTGATTTTCTATGTTAAGGTGATTTTTTTAATGCTATGAGGATTTTTTATTTTATGGTGATTTTTTTATGTTATGGTGATTTTTTTTAATGTTATGGTGATTTTTTAATCTAATTGCGATTTTTATTTTTTAGTGATTTTTTTATGTTATGGTGAATTTTTAAGTTATGGTGATTTTTTTTGTTATGGTGATTTTTATGTTATGGAGTTGTTTATGTTATGGTGAGTTTAATGCTATGGTTATTTTTTATGTTATGGTGTTTTTTATGTTATGATTTTTATTTTATGGTGATTTTTTCATGTTATGGTGATTTTTTATGTTATGGTGATTTTTTTAATGTTATGGTGATTTTTTATGTTATGGTGATTTTCTATGTCAAGGTAATTTTTTTAATGCTATGAGGATTTTTTATTTTATGGTGATTTTTTTATGTTATGGTGATTTTTTTTATGTTATGGTGATTTTTTAATGTTATGGTGATTTTTCTATGTTATGTTGATTTTTTATGTTAAGGTGATTTTTTTAATGCTCTGATGAGTTTTTATGTTACGGTGATTTTTTTATGTTATGGTGATTTTTTTTAATGTTATGGTGATTTTTTAATCTAATGGCGATTTGTATTTTATAGTGATTTTTTCATGTTATGGTGAATTTTTAAGTTATGGTGATTTTTTTGTTATGGTGATTTTTATGTTATGGAGTTGTTTATGTTATGGTGAGTTTAATGCTATGGTTATTTTGTATGTTATGGTGGTTTTTATGTTATGGAGTTGTTTATGTTATGGTGAGTTTAATGCTATGGTTATTTTGTATGTTATGGTGTTTTTTATGTTATGATTTGTATATTATGGTGATTTTTCATGTTATGGAGATTTTTTACGTTATGTTGATTTTTTAATCTAATGGCGATTTTTATTTTATAGTGATTTTTTTATGTTATGGTGAATTTTTAAGTTATGGTGATTTTTTTGTTATGGTGATTTTTATGTTATGGAGTTGTTTGTGTTATGGTGAGTTTAATGCTATGGTTATTTTGTATGTTATGGTGATTTTTATGTTATGGAGTTTTTTATGTTATGGTGAGTTTAATGCTATGGTTATTTTGTATGTTATGGTGTTTTTTATGTTATGATTTGTATTTTATGGTGATTTTTCATGTCATGGTGATTTTTAATGTTATGGTGATTTTTTTTAATGTTATGGTGATTTTTTATGTTATGGTGATCTTTTATGTTATGGTGATTTTTTTATGTTATGACGATTTTTTTATGTTATTGGTGATTTTTTTATGTTATGGTGATTTTTTTTATGTTAACGAAAAAGCAACTGGCTCTGGATTAAGCGCAAGGACCCCAACTGGGCGGTAAAATAGGAGACAATGGTATGCGGTCTGGCTTAGGCCTGACTCAGGGAAAAGGACGACCCCGCCATGCATAGTCCGACAGGATATGGAGGGTATGGCATGGAGGGGGATGTACCTGGGACGCTAGGTACACCGTTGAGCCCTCTGGAGATGTCGTGGGCTTCAAATCAACGAAACGTCGATGAAGCAGGGTGCCCATCCGAAGACCCCAATGACATACTTACCCACCCTTTCACCATTCCACACCGACTGCTACCGTCAAGACTGTTCCTACATACCAAAGGGATAGAAACATCTAGTTCTATTTGCTTTACTTAATGCAATGGTGATTTTTGATGTTATGGTGATTTTCTATGTTAGGTGATTTTTTTAATGTTATGATGATTTTTTATGTTATGGTGATTTATTTTTATCTAATGGTGATTTTTATATTATGGGGATTTTTTTATGTTAAGGTGATTTATTTTAATCTAATGGTGATTTTTTTATGTTATGGTGAATTTTTTGTGTTATGGTGATTTTTATGTTATGGAATTGTTTATGTTATGGTGAGTTAGATATTCTGGTTATTTTTTATGTTATGGTGTTTTTTATGTTATGGTGATTTTTTTATGTTGTGATGAGTTTAATGTTATGGTGAATTTTTATGTGAAGGCGATTTTTTTTAATCTAATGGTGATTTTTTTTTATGTTATGGTGAATTTTTAAGTTATGGTGATTTTTTTGTGTTATGGTGATTTTTATGTTATGGAATTGTTTATGTTATGGTGAGTTTGATATTCTGGTTATTTTTTATGTTATGGTAGTTTTTATGTTATGGCGATTTTAATGTTGTGGTGAATTTTTTTTACGTTATGGTGATTTTTTTATGTAATGATGATTTTTTTATGTTATGGTGATTTTTATGATATGGTGATTTTTTTCATGTTATGGTGATTTTTTTTATGTTATGGTGATTTTTTAATGTTATTGTGATTTTTTTATGTTATGGTGAATTTTTTATGTTATGGTGATTTTTAATGCTATGGTGATTTTTAATGTTATGGCTGATTTTTTTATGTTATGGTGATTTTTTTATGTTATGGTGATTTTTTTAATGTTATGTTGATTTTTTATGTTATGGTCATTTTTTTTATGTTATAGTGATTTTTAATGTTATGGTGAATTTTGATGTTATGGTCATTTTTTTATGTTATGGTGATTTTCTATGTTAAGTGATTTTTTTAATGTTATGATGATTTTTTATGTTATGGTGATTTTTTTTATCTAATGTCGATTTTTATGTTATGGTGATTTTTTATGATAAGGTGATTTTTTTTAATCTAATGGTGATTTTTTTATGTTATGGTGAATTTTTAAGTTATGGTGATTTTATCATGGTATGGTGATTTTTATGTTATGGAATTGTTTATGTTAAGGTGAGTTTGATATTATGGTTATTTTTTATGTTATGGTGTTTTTTATGTTATGATTTTTATTTTATGGTGATTTTTCATGTTATGGTGAATTATGTTATGGTGATTTTTATGTTATGGAGATTTTTTATGTTATGGTGAATTATATTATGGTGATTTTTATGTTATGGGGATTTTTTATGTTATGATGAGTTTAATGTTATGGTGCTTTTTTATGTTTTGGTGAATTTTTTGTATGTTATGACGATTTTTATGATTTGGTGAAATTTTTTGATGTTACGGTGATTTTTTTTATGTAATGATGATTTTTTTTAATGTCATGGTGATTTTTATGATATGGTGATTTTTTCATGTTATGGTGATTTTTTTTGTTATGGTGATTTTTATCTTATGGAGTTGTTTATGTTATGGTGAATTTAATGTTATGCTTATTTTTTATGTTATGGTGTTTTTTATGTTGTGATTTTTATTTGATGGTGATTTTTCATGTTATGGTGATTTATGTTATGGTGATTTTTATGTTATGGGGATTTTTTTATTTTATGATGCATACAATGTTATGGTGATTTTTTATGTTTTGGTGATTTTTTATGTTATGGTGATTTGTATGTCATGGTGATTTTTATGTTTTTGTGAAATTTTTTCAATGTTATGGTGACTTTTTTATGTTATGGTGATTTTTAATGCTATGGTGATTTTTTTATGTTATGGCTGATTTTTTATGTTATGGAGATTTTTTATGTTATGGTGATTTTTTTAATGTTATGGTGATTTTTTATGTTATGGTCATTTTTTTGTGTTATGGTCATTTTTAATGTTATGGTGAATTTTGATGTTATGGTGATTTTTTTATGTTATAGTGATGTTCTATGTTAGGTGATTTTTTTAATGTTATGATGATTTTTTATGTTATGGTGATTTTTTTATCTAATGGCGATTTTTTTTTATGTGATTTTTTTTTAATCTAATGGTGATTTTTTTACATTATGGTGAATTTTTAAGTTATGGTGATTTTATCATGGTATGGTGATTTTTATGTTGTGGAATTGTTTATGTTAAGGTGAGTTTGATATTACGGTTATTTCTTATGTTATGGTGTTTTTTATGTTATGTTTTTTATTTTATGGTGATTTTTCATGTTATGGTGAATTATGTTATGGTGATTTTTATGTTATGGTGATTTTTTATGTTATGGTGAATTATGTTATGGTGATTTTTTATGTTATGGTGATTTTTTTATGTTATGTTGATTTTTTTATGTTATGATGAGTTTAATATCATGGTGATTTTTTATGTTTTGGTGATTTTTTATGTTATGGTGATTTTTATGTTATGGCGATTTTTATGTTTTGGTGAATTTTTTTTAATGTTATGGCGATTTTTATGATTTGGTGAATTTTTTTTATGTTATGGTGATTTTTTATGTTATGATGAATTTAATGTCATGGTGATTTTTTATGTTTTGGTGATTTTTTATGTTATGGTGATTTTTATGTTATGGCGATTTTTATGTTTTGGTGAATTTTTTTTCTGTTATGGCGATTTTTATGATTTGGTGAATTTTTTTTATGTTATGGTGATTTTTTATGTAATGATGTTTTTTTTATGTTATGGTGATTTTTTCATGTTACGGTGATTTTTTCATGTTATGGTGATTTTTTATGTTATGGTTATTTTTATCTTATGGAGTTGTGTATGTTATGGTGAGTTTAATGTTATGCTTATTTTTTATGTCATGGTGTGTTTTATGTTATGATTTTTATTTGATAGTGATTTTTCATGTTATTGTGATTTATGTTATGGTGATTTTTATGTTATGGTGATTTTTTTTATTTTATGATGAATATAATGTTATGGTGATTTTTTTATGTTTTGGGGATTTTTTATGTTATGGTGATTTGTATGTCATGGAGATTTTTATGTTTTTGTGAATTTTTATAATGTTATGGTGTTTTTTTATGTAATGGTGATTTTTTTAATGTTATGGTGATTTGGATCTTATGGTGACTTTTTATGTTATGGTGATTTGTAGGTTATGCAATTTTTTATGTAATGGTGATTTTTATGTTAAGGTGATTTCTATGTTTTGGTGAATTTTTTTATTTTATGGTGATATTTTTATGTAATGATGATGTTTTATGTTATGGGGATTTGGATTTTATGGTGATTTTTTTATGTTATGGTGATTTTTATAATATGGTGATTTTTTTCATGTTATGGTGATTTTTTTATGTTATGGTGATTTTTATTTTATGGAGTTGTTTATGTTATGGTGATTTTAATGTTATGCTTATTTTTTATGTTATGGTGTTTTTTATGTTATGATATTTATTTTATGGTGATTTTTCATGTTATGGTGATTTATGTTATGGTGATTTTTATGTTATGATGTTTTTTTATGTTATGATGAATATAATGTTATGGTGATTTTTTTTTATGTTATGGTGTTTTTTTATGTAATGGTGATTTTTTATGTTATGGTGATTTGGATCATATGGTGTTTTTTATGTTATGGTGATTTTTATGACATGGTGATTTTTTCATGTTATGGTGATTTTTTTATGTTATGGTGATTTTTATGTTTTGATAATTTTTTTATGTTATGATTTTTTGTTATTGTGATTTATTATGTTTTGGAGTTTTTTATGTTATGGTTATTTTTTATGTTATAGTGATTTGGATATTAAGGTGATGTTTTATGTTTTGGTGATTTTTATGATATGTGATTTTTTATTTTATGGTGATTTTTTTATCTAATGGCGATTTTTTTTGTTAGGGTGATTTTTTTATGTTATGGTGATTTTGTATGCTATGGTGATTTTTTATGTTATGGTGATTTTTATATGTTATGTGATTTTTATGTTATGGTGATTTTTTTGTTATTGTGATTCATTATGTTTTGATGATGTTTTGATATTATGATTTTTTTGTTATTGAGATATATTATGTTTTGGTGATTTTTTTGATGTTATGGTGAGTTTTTTCATGTATTAATATTTCATGCACTTATTTGCTAAATTTATCTGCCAAACTTGGAAGGCCGGTCCATAACAATAATGCCTACATTAAAAACCGGTCCCTGGTGCAGAAAAGGTTGGGGACTCCTGGTGCAGACCACAGAAGAGAATCCAATCCCACCCTGCCCTCTTAAAGAGACAGTGACCCACTTGTTTCCAAACTGCCTCCTAAATACTAGCTTACAAGTCCACAACCATTTGGGATGGCTACAATTTCAAAGACCACTTTTTATTTTTTTTAGTTGCCTGAAGCAGCACAACAGGTTGTTGTTGTTGTTGTTGTTTGTTGGTCTGCAGAAAACAATGCGTGTCCATCCATCCATCCATTTACTACCGCTTATTCCCATTTGGGGTCGCGGGGGGCGCTGGCGCCTATCTCAGCTACAATCGGGCGGAAGGCGGGGTACACCCTAGACAAGTCGCCACCTCACAATGCGTGTCCATTGTGTCCATTTCTCTGTGAGTGCCAGACGGGACCAGACTCTCACAAAGGCCATCTCTTTTGCGTACGGCGAGCAGTGGCCTAGTTTGCCACAGGATCAGGGCATTACTCTTAATCCAGCACATAGACGTCATTTGCATGCACACCAGCGGGGTGGTGGGGGTGGTGGGAATGTGAATCAGGAGCATAAAAAGACATTACATGTCACAACCATCCCTTTGCACCATTAGGGACCTTTCACATCTGGACCCATACGGTACCTCTTTCCAGCACATGTGAATAGATACTGGAACTCAACTGCACCGCTTTTTGTGTCTGAACACATATGAATTGTTTTGAATAATTATTATAAGAGCTGATAACTTCCGTCTATATGTTGTTTTGTATCTCGTTTCGTTGTCATATTTCTGAGTCAACCGCTTTGTTTGGCGTGTAAAGTTGCAATATAGAATAGAGGTAGTTTGGCTCAGCCCGCTCTCAGTGCTGCTGGAGTGATGGCCAGGTGCTCGTGCGGGGGTTAGCAACCCAACATTTTGAAATTGGACCTATATTAGCCTACTATCAAAATGACTTCAAAAGCCTTATATAAGTGTTATAATGAAGACAACACATGATATAAGTGTCTATATTAGCTATATTAGCCTACTGTCAAAATTAATTTAGGTCTTATATAAGTGTTATAATGAAGACAGCACATGATATAAGTTTCTATATTAGCCTACTATCAAAATGACTTTAAAAGTCTTATATAAGTGTTATAATGAAGACAACACATGATGTAAGTGTCTATTTTAGCTATATCAGCCTACTATCAAAATGACTTTTAAAGTCTTATATAAGTGTTATAATGAAGACAACACATGATGTAAGTGTCTATATTAGCCTATTATGTAAGTTTACGAGTTTATCAAAGCACAGTTATAAATCAGAGTTTGTCTATCAATTGAATGAAAATACGCTAATGCTAACCATCGGGAGTTTTACTGCGGGTGTCATTATTAAATTTTAAAGCTACATTCCGAGATAGCATTGTTGAACTCTACGTGAACTGGTGCCCGGTAGGACCGGCGCGATTCGCTACATCCCGAGTTAGCATTGTTGGATTCGAGGTGCGTCGGTGCCTGGTAGGACCGGCGGGGTTGGCTACAACCCAAGTTGGCATTGTTAGATTCTGGGTGATTTGGTGCCTGGTAGGACCGGCAGGATTCAGACCATGCCAGAAAAAGTACCGGATTCAGTGCCCATTCCTAATTGTCATGCACCGTCTCCAACTTGGCACATGGGATACTCTCCCACCGGACTGCATCTCCAGACCAGACATGGTCCACCAGTTTGTGTAAGTTTAGATCGAAATATGAGCTTTCCTAATGGAAACACTTTAATGTCTCTTGTTTTCATGGTAGAGTTTAAGTTAGCGAGCTAGCAACAGTACATTTGTGAGTTTATCAAAGCGCAGTTATCAATCCGGGTTTGTCAAACACTAATACCAACTTTTGGGGGTTTTACTGTGGTAATTTTATCGCAACATCTTGAGTTAGAGTCTGAGGTCACATGACAACCAGATCCATGGTAACGTGGCATTGTTGGATTCTATGTGAATCGGTGCCTGGTAGGACCGGCGGGATTCGGTCCATGGTGAAAAAAGTACCGGATTCAGTACCCAACCCTAATCGTCATGCACCGTCTCCAACTTTGCACGCCGGACTGCATCTCCAGACCTGAGTCCACCGGTCCTGGGCAACCCATCAAGATCCTGCCTTCCAGTAAACCACATTCATTGCACGTTACATTTCGTCAGGGAGTGTTGGACATTTTAAAATATGTCGGTGCACAAGACGTCGCAGTCGCCACCGAAGACCCCGAGTCCCCGTTGTTGATATTAGAGGAGACACGGCCCGTCACCCGCCGTGAGACTAAAGAGATAGACGAGAGACCCCTCCTCACCCCAACATCTCGCCCTCTGTCCTTTCTTTCCCGGCCCATTATCATTATCAGGACGTGACAACAGGAGGAGGAGAGCACTGGAGGAAGTCTCAATGCACAGACCTCGTCTCACCCTCATGGAGTCCGGGGCTATCGTGGTTTTGATGGAGGACCGGAGTGTTTGCTGATGGCCATGCGTTCATAACCCTAACCCCAACACTAACCTAATACAAACCTAACCCTAACACTAACCACCATGTGGGGAAAGTCTAAGAGGAGTACTCGCTGAGGCAACACAGCTCAGGTACATGTTCTAACAAGTTGTACCTAAAGAGTCAAGTTGA
>NC_084611.1:48342817-48345317 GCF_033978795.1 Nerophis ophidion | reverse complement strand
GGTCTTTACCAGGTTAGCACACACAGTAGCTGGTATTTTGGCCCATTCCTCTATGCAGATCTTCTCGAGAGCAGTGACGTTTTGGGGCTATCGCCGAGCAACACAGACTTTCAACTCCCTCCACAGATTTTCTATGGGGTTGAGGTCTGGAGACTGGCTAGGCCACTTCAGGACCTTCAAATGCTTCTTATGGAGGCACTCCTTCGTTGCCCGGGCGGTGTGTTTGGGATCATTGTCATGCTCGAATATCATGTGGTTTATTTTGTACATATGTGGTTTATTTTGTACATATGTGTCATCATCTACAAAATATACAAATAATTGCTATTTTGACATCTAGGGGACACATTTAGAATAGCAGTTTCTTTCATTTAAAAATGTTGGCTCATTTTTATACTTAGCGAACTCATCCCGCGGACCGGATAAAACCTGTTTGTGGGCCGTACGTTTAACACACCTGATGCAGATGATCTATATCTGCTGTACATATTTACTTGAGAAAATAAAAAATGTTGTCTTATTTGTATTTGACTTTATCAAATGATTGGCTCAAATTTTCTTCAACAAAACCAGTTTTCTTTGAAGTAATATTGTAATGTATGCAGCAGGGAGTTGACAGCACAGGCACAAGGGGGTAGGATAGCTCTATGAATTTAATTATATACATCATAATAAATATAATAATCCACAATAATACTATAAACTAAACAAGAGAATGGAGTGTGACTAATCCAAGAGGGGTGTAAGTGTGTTTGACTAGGTGTGTAATGAATTGTGTATTACCATGATATGTTGGGCAAGAGGAGGAACAATGCAGGAAGGCAGCCCATAGGGGTAGGCAGATGATACAGAGTGAGAGAGAGACGTCAGAGGCCGTGTACATGCGAGGGGTCGAGGATCGAGGGTGGCAGTCCAAAGTCCAAAAGGGAAGTCAGAGCGCACAGCTCGATCACGCGGTCACGAAAGCAGATTGGGTACAGAAGACTAAGTTCCGGCCAGGATCCTTGGGTCCACTGGTCTAAAAACAGCACACCCTCATCTACACCAGGTGTGTTGATTGCTGATTGTCCACAGCCTTGCCGGCATGTGGGCATGATGCAGCCAGCCAAGCAGGGGCGTGGCTCGGCGCGCCCAGCTGCCGTAGAAAAGGGCATTCGAGCCCGCGCCGTGACAAATGTAAACATTTATCAGCACTGTTTATTTATTTTATGGAGGAATGTAGTTCATCTTAGAACTGAGATCCAATGGTGTGAAAAAAGACTTAAATTTAGAATCGTTTTTGAATCAATAATCAATTCTAAATGGAATCGTTACCCTCAAGAAGGGACTCGAATGAATCGAGATTCACAACCAAAGTCAAATATACTTGCAAATGAGGAAAACAAAACATAGCAAGTACCGGTAGATCATCTCCTTTTTAAATGTTACAATAAAAATTGATTTTATTATCAAACGATTAATATTTCCGAATTGGTGCCGTCACTGATTCCCAGGTACCAGGAACTGGTACCCTACCGTTCAAATGAATGGTACCAGTCCCCAATGGTCCCTTGAGAACATTACCTCTTTATTAGCGGTTGACATTCAAACATATGTTCGTCTGCCACCCTTCATCTCATCAGATCTCCAAGTGGTCTGTCTGGCACGCGGCGAGACAGGGCGGCATCTTGGGCGTCAGAAGACTGACAGGATGCGACATGACGCCCGCAGACGACAAGTCAGTGTTGATGTCAGTCACGGCGACGTTCATCTGACCACAGAACTTTCCTCCAGAAGGTCTTATCTTTGTCCATGTGATGTCAGGTGAAACAAAAATGGAGCTGTTTGGCCACAATACCCAACAATATGTTTGGAGGGGAAAATGTGAGGCCTTTAATCCCAGGAACACCATCCCTACCGTCAAGCATGGTGGTGGTAGTATTATGCTCCGGGGCTGTTTTGCTGCCAATTAAGCATGTGCTTTAAATGGGACAATGAAAAAGGAAGATTAGCTCCAAATTGTTCAGGACAAGCTAAAACCATCAGTTGGGTCTTGGGCGCAGTTGGCTATTCCAACAGGACAATGACCCCAAACATACCTCGAAAGTGGTAAAGGAATGGCTAAATCAGGCTAGAATGAAGGTTTTAGAATGGCGTTCCCAAAGTCCTCACCTAAAGGTGTGGACAATGCCGAAGAAACAAGTCCATGTCAGAAAAGCAACACATTTTGCTGAACTGTAGCAATTTTGTGGTGAAAAATGTAAGCAGAAGCTTGTGGATGGCTACCAAAAAGCGCCTTATTGCAGTGAAACTTGCCAAGGGACATGTAAGCAAATATTAACATTGCTGTATGTATACTTTTGATTGCTCACATTTTCAGTAGAGCCATAATAAATTCATAAAAGAAGCAAACTTCATGAATGTTTTTTGTGAGCAACAAGTATGTGCTCCAATCACTCCATCACAAAAAAATAAGAGTTGTAGAAATGATTGGAAAGTCAAGACAGCCATGACATCATGT
>NC_084611.1:48325317-48337817 GCF_033978795.1 Nerophis ophidion | reverse complement strand
TTTTATTATAACTAAAAAAAACCTTTAAAAATATGAAAGTATATTTGTTGCATGGCTAGGTAATATTACAGTTTAAAAAATATGCAGTTGCATGCAATAATTGTATTTTTTATGTCAAAACGGAAATAACAAAAACATAAAATATTTTATTATTTCAAGGCTTTTGCGGGCCACGGGTGCCCGTCTTGGTTGGGGCTTGCTGGGTCTAGTCCCCACATCTTTTGTGGCATCATAGTGCACTGCAAGGTATTCCGAGGTGCTGCAAGTCGACCAGCTGCTGGGGTAGTCACCTTGTGTGTCAGCGTGTCTGTGATCTTCTTTTCAATCAATCAATCAATCAATCAATGTTTACTTATATAGCCCTAAATTACTAGTGTCTCAAAGGGCTGCACAAACCACTACGACATCCTCGGTAGGCCCACATAAGGGCAAGGAAAACTCACACCCAGTGGGACGTCGGTGACAATGATGACTATGAGAACCTTGGAGAGGAGGAAAGCAATGGATGTCGAGCGGGTCTAACATGATATTGTGAAAGTTCAATCCATAATGGATCCAACACAGTCGTGAGAGTCCAATCCAAAGCGGATCCAACACAGCAGCGAGAGTCCCGTTCACAGCGGAGCCAGCAGGAAACATCCCAAGCGGAGGCGGATCAGCAGCGCAGAGATGTCCCCAGCCGATACACAGGCGAGCAGTACATGGCCACCGGATCGGACCGGACCCCCTCCACAAGGGAGAGTGGGACATAGGAGAAAAAGAAAAGAAACGGCAGATCAACTGGTCTAAAAAGGGAGTCTATTTAAAGGCTAGAGTATACAAATGAGTTTTAAGGTGAGACTTAAATGCTTCTACTGAGGTGGCATCTCGAACTGTTACCGGGAGGGCATTCCAGAGTACTGGAGCCCGAAATGAAAACGCTCTATAGCCCACAGACTTTTTTTGGGCTTTGGGAATCACTAATAAGCCGGAGTCCTTTGAACGCAGATTTCTTGACGGGACATATGGTACAATACAATCGGCAAGATAGGATAGAGCTAGACCGTGTAGTATTTTATACGTAAGTAGTAAAACCTTAAAGTCACATCTTAAGTGCACAGGAAGCCAGTGCAGGTGAGCCAGTATAGGCGTAATGTGATCAAACTTTCTTGTTCTTGTCAAAAGTCTAGCAGCCGCATTTTGTACCAACTGTAATCTTTTAATGCTAGACATGGGGAGACCCGAAAATAGTACGTTACAGTAATCGAGGCGAGACGTAACAAACGCATGGATAATGATCTCAGCGTCTTTAGTCTTTTAACTCATTTTTGTATTTATTTATTTATTTATTCATCCATCCATCTATTTATTTATGTTTTTACATCACTATTATTTTTATTTTATTTTATTTTATTATTATTATTTAATTTTTTTAATTTTTTATTAGAAAAATAATTGTCAAATTTAATGGATGCGGCTTATATGCGCTTTGTAGTCTGGAAAATATGGTAATCTTCCACAAAATGGGGGGAAAATAAAACAAGTTATTTTGCAGACTAACAAATACTACATTGCTTCATTTGGAAACAATAAAGGTATGTAAATAAAAATTTACAGAATATTTCTGTGTAAATACCTACTTTCATAACGTATATCTCTGCAACTAATTTGCAACTAATATATGGAAAATTAAATTTCCTTCTGAAATAAGAGTGGGTGCGGTCTATCGTGCGGAAAATACAGTACTTGTTAAATAAAACCTTTGTCTTGTTTTTTTAATGATTACTTAGGCCTACTACGCTACTGTATTTAAATGTTGGTCATTATGGTGGTCAAAACAGCTCGCTGCAGGAGCGAGTACCAATATAACAGCGTCTTGCCGGTGGTAGTCTGGGGTCGCATGAGTGCTGCGGTTCAACACACATTCCAGCATGAAGGAGAGTACTAATGGTGACTGAGCGTCCAAAATGTGCTTATGTAAGATAATATGGCAAATAAGTCTACTTCCTGCTGGAGCCTGGGTGGAGATTCACAGTGCACTAAATGGCCCCGTGTTTGAATATGATGTTTTATTCATTGAATGCTTGAGTGAACGAGATCAGCACCCGCGAAGAAGACAGAAAGCGGAAGGCGGAGAGTCAAGAAAAGGAAGGATGTCTGGATTGATTAGAAGCAGACGCGGCGGGCGAAGGCGCCATGCGGTCGCCACGACAACAGATAGAGACGCGCACAAAAGGCCGATCCTGGAAAGCGCAGCTTGAGGCAAAAGCGTGACGATAACAAACATAACAACACTCAAACTCGTAATTTCATCTTCTGTTCCCAAAGCTGAGTCAGCAAATGCAATTAGACACACTTATTAACTTATTGTGTGTGCCAGCGGCTGACGCAAATGTCAACGTGGGGACCATCTGGCTTTGTGGCACCGAGGCAGGAAACAGGAAGTCGACGGGAACAAAGCTCCTCCCACTTCAAGTTAGGACAACATGTGCTAACATGTTTGCCGACTTAAAGAATTGGAGAGTGAATCTGTAAACTGACTTAGTTGTAAAATAATGGAACTTTGTTATTTTTTGCAAATAATAGCTCATTCGGAATTGGATGCTTGCAACATGTTTCCAAAAAAAGCTGGCACAAGTGGGAAAAAAGAGTGAGACAGTTGAGGAATGCTCATCAAAGACTTATTTGGAACATCTGGCTAATTGGGAACAGGTGGGTGCCATGATTGGCTATAAAAGCAGTTTCCATGAAATGCTCACTCATTCACAAACAAGGACGGGTCTAGGGTCACTACTTAGTGAACAATATGCGTGAGCAAATTGTCGAACCGTTTCATAACAACATTTCTCAATGAGCTATTGCAAGGAATTTAGGGATTTCACCATCTACGCTCCGTAATATCATCAAAAGGTTCAGAGAATCTGGAGAAATCACTGCACGTAAGGGGCAAAGCCGAAAACCAACATTGAATGCCCCTGATGTTCGATCCCTCAGGCGGTATTGCATCAAAAAGCGACATCAGTGTGTAAAGGATATCACCACGTGGGCTCAGGGAAACTTCAGAAAACCACCGTCAGTAACTACAGTTGGTCGCTACATCTCTAAGTGCATGTTAACGCTCTACTATGCAAAGCCAGAGCCATTTATCAACAACACCCAGAAACGCCTCGCTGGGCCCGAGCTCATCTAAGATGGACCGATGCAAAGTGGAAAAGTGTTCTCTGGTCTGACGAGTCCACATATCAAATTGTTTTTGAAAACTGTGGACGCTGTGTCCAAAGAGGAAAAGAACCATCCCAACTGTTCTAGGTGCAAAGTGTGATGGTATGGGCGTGCATTAGTGGCCAAGGCATGGCTAACTTACACATCGGTGAAGGCACCATTCATGCTGAAAGGTACATAGTCTTTGTTCAGTACAGTAGCATCACTAACCCAACAAGGGACTCCTCCCAGTAGCTCCATGACTTTATGAATTTCTTTAATAAGAAAATTGAAGTCATTAGAAAGAAGATTAAAGCTCCAACTGGGTTCTATTAACACAGATATGACTGTATATACGGCGGATACTGGCCTCCAATATAAACTCTCTCTTTTTGATGAAATAACATTAAAGGAACTGCTTTGGCGTGTAAATGGGATAAAACAACATGTTTACTTGACCCACTTCCTGGGAAACTTATCAAGGAACCTTTTGTAATATTAAGAGCATCAGTGCTAAATATTATAAACTCATCACTTTCCTCTGGAACTGTTGCCCTAGCATTCAAAAAAGCGGTTATTCATCCTCTGCTCCAAAGACCTAACCTCCATCCTGACCTCATGGTAAACTACCGGCTGGTGTCTCACCTTCCCTTTATTTTGAAAATCTTTGAAAAAATTGTTGCACAGCAGCTAAAAGAACACTTAGCCTCTAACAATCTCTGTGAACCCCTTCAGTCCGGTTTCAGGACAAATCACTCTACGGAGACAGCCCTCGCAAAAATGACTAATGATCTACTGCTAACCATGGATCATCCATGTTGCTGCTTCTTGATTTTAGCGCTGCTTCCCATACCGTCCATCATAATATTGTATTACAGCGATATTCATATGTTGTTAATATTCAGTGTTATATTGTTCATAGTTAATATTGTAAATCCCACGTAAAAGAGTAGTGATGTTCATATGTTATTATTCAGTGTTTTATTGTTCATAGGTAATATTGTATATTCTACGTAGAAGAGGAGCCACGTTCGTATGTTGTTAATATTCAGTGTTTTATTGTTCATAGTTAATCTTGTCAATCCCACGTAAAAAGGAGCGATGTTCATATGCTGTTAATATTCAGTATTTTATTGTTCATAGTTAATATTGTAAATCCCAATTAAAAAAGGAGCCATGTTCATATGTTGTTCATATTCAGTGTTGTATTCTTCATAGGTATTATTGTAAATCCTACGTAGAAGAGGAGCGACGTTCGTATGTTATTATTCAATGTTTTATTGTTCATAGTTGATATTATAAATCCCACATAAGAGAAGAGTTAAATTCATATGTTGTTTGAATTCAGTATTTGTTTTTATGTAGTTAATATTGAAAATCCCACGTAAAAGAGGAGCTACATTCATATGTTGTTAATATTCAGTATTTGTTTTATATAGTTAACATTGTAAATCCCCACGTAAGAGGAGCGATGTTCATATGTTATTAATATTCAGTGTTTTATTGTTCATAGTTAATATTGTAAATCCCAAGTAGAAGAGGAGCGGTGTTCCTATGTTGTTAATATTCAGTGTTTTGTTTATAGTTGACATTGTAAATCCCACATAAAAAGAGGCGCAACATGTATATATTGTTATTGTTTAGTGTTTTATTGTTCATAGTTAATATTGTAAATCCCACGTTAAAGAGGAACGATGTTCATATGTTATTTTTTAGTGTTTTGTTGTTCGTAGTTAATATATTGTAAATCCTACGTAAAAGAGGAGCGATGTTCCTACGTTGTTAATATTCAGTGTTTTATTGTTTATAGTTAATATTGTAAAAAACATGTAAAAGAGGAGCGCCACTAATATGTTGTTAATATTCAGTGTTTTATTGTTCATAGTTAATATTGTAAATCCCAGGTAAAAGAGGAGTGATGTTCATATGTTATTATTCATTGTTTTATTGTTCACAGTTAATATTGTATATCCCACGTAAAAGAATAGCGATGTTCATATGTTGTTAATATTCAGTGTTTTATTGTTTATAGTTAATATTATAAATCCCACATAAAAAGAGGTACAACATTTATATAATGTTATTATTCAGTGTTTTATTGTTCATAGTTAATATTGTAAATCCCACATAAAAGAGGAGCTACATTCACATGTTGTTAATATTCAGTATTTGTTTTTATATATTTAATTTTGTAAAGCCCACGTAAAAGAGGAGTGATGTTCATATGTTCTTAATATTCATTGTTTTATTGTTCATAGTTAATATTGTAAATCCTACGTAAAAGAGGTGCGACATTCATATGTTGTTAATATTCAGTGTTTTATTGTTCATAGTTAATATTGTAAATCCTATGTAAAAGAGTAGCGATGTTCCAATGTTATTATTCAGTGTTTTATTGTTCATAGTTAATATTGGAAATACCATGTAAAAGAGTAGCGATGTTCATATTATTTTTTAGTGTTTTGTTGTTCATAGTTAATATTGTAAATCCCATGTAAAAAAGGAGCCACGTTTATATGTTGTTAATATTCAGTGTTGTATTGTTCATAGGTAATATTGTAAATCCTGCGTAGAAAAGAGGATCGATGTTTGTATGTTGTTAATATTCAGTGTTTTTTTGGTCATAGTTATTATTGTAAATTCTACGTAGAAGAGGAGCCACGTTCGAATGTTAATATTCAGTGTTTTATTGTTCATAGTTAATATTGTAAATCTCAAGCAAAAAAGAAGCCATGTTCATATGTTGTTAATATTCAGTGTTGTATTGTTCTTAGTTAATATTGTAAAAACATGTAAAAGACGAGTGACATTCATATGTTGTTCATAGTCAGTGTTTTATTGTTCATAGTTAATATTGTAAATCCCAAGTAAAAGAGGAGACATGTTCTTATGTTGTTAATATTCAGTGTTTCATTGTTCATAGTTAATATTGTAAATCCTACGTAGAAGAGGAGCCACGTTCGAATGTTAATATTCAGTGTTTTATTGTTCATAGTTAGTATTGTAAATCTCAAGTAAAAAAGGAGCCATGTTCGTATGTTGTTAATATTCAGTGTTTTATTGTTTATAAATAATATTGTAAATCCCACATAAAAGGAGCGATGTTCATATGTTGTTAATATTCAGTGTTTTATTGTTCATAGTTAATATTGTAAAGCCCATGTAAAAGAGTAGCGATGTTCATATGTTGTTAATATTCAGTGTTGTATTGTTTATAATTAATATTGTAAATCCCACGTAAAAGAGGAGCGATGCTCATATGTTGTTAATATTCAGTGTTTTATTGTTCATAGTTAATATTGTAAAGCCCACGTAAAAGAGGAGTGATGTTCATATGTTGTTAATATTCAGTACCGTATTTCCTTGAATTGCAGGAGGGGCACTAATTAATTTAAAACCTCCTCTCACTCCTGCGCTTACCAAAGGTATGCAGTACAAATTTGAGTGTGATGTAAGCTTGTACCTTAAATCCTACCGAATAGCTTTTAATCTTCTTCCCTTTATGCGATTTCAAATTACCAGTATTGAAATCAGCCTCCTCCATTTTGAAAATGATGACTGGGGTAGTGTCACTCGTGACGTCACAAGTTTGACCAGGCGGTAATACTAAACATGCGCTAATTATTTTGCGAAGCGAGTTTGACCCGGCAGTAATTCAAGGCAGGCGCATATTATATGCCCTGCGGCAATTCAAGGAAATACGGTATTTGTTTTTACATAGTTAATATTGTAAATCCCACATAAAAAGAGTAGCGATGTTCATATGTTGTTGTTATTCTCTGTTTTATTCTTTATAATTAATATTGTAAATCCCACATAAAAAAGGAGTGATGTTAATATGTTGTTGATATTCAGTGTTTTACTGTTCATAGTCAATATTGTAAATCCCACATTCTTTATTTTCATGTACATTTTGAGAGTCCCATTCAGTAAAAAACTGTAAAATTCCATTCTTTTTTTTTCTGAGGTGGTCCGTCATAACTTTTGTACAATTCTATGGGACATTGTAAATTTTGGTATTAGTTTTCATGGAAAAAGGGGAGCCCAACACACACACTGTACATAATGTATGTGTGTTTACACACACATACACATTGCCCCCCCCACTCCAAAGACATATTTTTTTTCTCTCTCAATGTGGCCCCCAGGTCTAAATATTTGCCCAGCTCTGTGATAGAAGGTCGGAGAGAAGATGCCCCTGATGCACACCACATTTGCAGATGTGTAGTCATGTGCCTTCTGATTTTCCCTGACACACACACACACACACACACACACACACACACACACACACACACACACACACACACACACACACACACACACACACACACACACACACACACACACACACACACACACACACACACACACACACACACACAACAAATGTTGAAGAGAGGCATTGATCTTCACTGGCGATGTGCAAATCTGCAGGGATGTCAGCTGGTGACATCATCCCGTGACAGCACCTAATTGCCTCCATGCGAGGCGACAAGCACTTCCTGTGGCACCCACCATGGAAAAAAAACAACACTTTAGTGCACTGCCTTTTTGCCCTAAGGTGGCCCAAACTGGCAGGTATATTTGGCCTGTAAGTAGGGATGGGAATAGAGAACCGCTTCTTCTCCAGATCCCGTTCGGGCGGGAATGAGGTCATTACGCAAGGTGCATAGTGACGTCAGACATGGCGCCCATGTTATGTCAACACTCCATTTGACATTTGGCAGCAATGCTACCAACTGCAAGGTAACGACTTCATCAAGAGGAAATACGAGCAATATGCGGAAACATTAAAAACCCAGCATGCAATAACTATAAATAAACCACTCATGCCAGAACAGGTACTAAGTAACACCAACCATCACGTTTGCGACATTATTTGTTACATTGAAATGAACCCCTTCTCATTATTTAGATGAGCACGAGGAGGTCTCGGCAGATTGTCACCGAGCAGTGACTAAGTTTGTGGTCAAAAGCTTGCAGGCGTTTGTGCTCCTGATTTCCGGTAGGGGAACGTTGAATTGTTGTCAGAAAAAAGTTGCATGTTTTCCTCCAACCACATTTTCCCACATTGTATTATAGAAGAACTAAAGGAGAACTAGAATATGGTAAAAAAGGCCATGCATGTCGGCAATTCAACTAATATGTGTGTGTATATATATATATATATATATATATATATATATATATATATATATATATATATATATATACACATATATATATATATTCATGGCATATTAGTGTCATACTAGCGCCTGTATATATATATATATATCTATATATATCTATATATATATATATATATATATATATATATATATAAATAAATTGCATACTAGTGTCATATTTAAAGTTGAATTGCTAACATGCATGGACTTTTACACCATTTTCTAGATTTTTTAAGTTCGTCTATAATATATTGTGAGTGAAAATGTGGTTGCAGGAACACATGCAACTTTTCTCTGACTGTAATTCAACATTCACCTAACGAAAATCAGAAGCACAAAAGTGCCTTTATCATCTCTCTCAAAAAAATAAAAAAAAATACAATTTTCTTTATATATATATATATATATATATATATATATATATATATATATATATATATATATATATATATATATATATATAAATGTGTATATATATATAAATGTGTATATATATATATATATATAATTGTATTAATTTTTACAATTTTTACAATCGAAAAAAATAAAAATAAATACAATTTTATATATATATATACATATTATATATATATATATATATATACATATATATATACATATAAATATATATATATATATATGTACACATAAATAATTGTATTAACTTTTACAATTTTTACAATAAAAAAATACAATTTTATATATATACACATATATATATATAAAATAATTGTATTTAATTGTATCTATTTAAATAAATACAAATATATATATATGTATGTGTATATATATATATATATATATATATGTATATATATATATATATATATATATATATATATATATATATATACATATATACACACATATATAAAATTGCATTTATTTATTTCATTTTTTTGATTGTAAAAATTGTAAAAAAAATAGTTGTATTTATGAATTTCTTTTGAGGGAGATGACAACGGCACTTAAAGTTTTGAAAAATGTGACTAAAATGTTACATTCCTGTGTAATTTCCAAATATGTATTTAGATTCTACGGAATTTAAATGTATTTCTTACATTTGTTGTTATTTCTAGTAGTAAAGCGGTCGTATTTGAAGGGACCACTAGAGTTTCAAAACCTAAAATAGGTTAATTATACCACAGATTCTGACCGGCTCTGAGGCGGGCAGTAAGTACAGTAAGCTTCCAGACATTTTTGCTCCTGATTTTTGGTAGGTGAATGTTGAATTTTGGTGAGAGAAAAGTTGCCTATGTTTCTCCAACCACATTTTCATTCACGTTATATCACAGACGAAACAAAAAAACTAGAATATGGTGTAAAAGTCCATTCATGTCAGCAATTCAAATTTTAATATGAAACTAATATGCGGTACATAGTTATTACATGCAAAGTAAGATTGGGACGGCGTGGCGCAGTGGAAGAGTGGCAGGCGCAACCCGAGGGTCCCTGGCTCAATCCCCACCTAGTACCAACCTTGTCACGTCCGTTGTGTCCTGGGTAAGACCCTTCACCCTTGCTTCTGATGGGTGCTGGTTAGCGCCTTGCATGGCAGCTCCCTCCATCAGTGTGTGAATGTGTGTGTGAATGGGTAAATGTGGAAGTAGTGTCAAAGCACTTTGAGTACCTTGAAGGTAGAAAAGTGCTATACAAGTACAACCCAATTATCATTTATTTACTGTATATGTCAAGCTTTCATTTGTTATTATTTTATTTTATGTTTTATTATTTTGATGATTAAGGCTTACGGTTTTGAAAACCCCACAATGTCACAGAGCAGTGACTAAGTTTGTGGTCAAAAGATGGCAGGGTTTTTTTTTTTGTGCTCCTGATTTTCGGTAGGGGAATCTTGAATTGTGGTGTTTTTGTAGTCGGAACCTCGAAAGGCTAATTCCACCTGAAGTATGGAATTTTCTCAAATCTGACTATAGCCGCCCCTCAAAGACGACACATTTGTGGGAAAGATACCATCTGGTGCTGCAAATGATAACATCTATTACTAAGCATGGCGGGAAAACACTTTGTCCTTGGAAATCACTTCCACTTTTCTTGCATTTGCATGAGACAGATCACACTTTTCCCCAAAAAGCTCTTCCCGACGTTGCCTCGAACCACCGCGCCCTGCGGCTCCGTCGGACCTCCTCGCTCGTCCATCACGGCGGCAGCCTCGCTTTACGAGCCCTGCGCGAATGTTCAATTAGCCCTGGACGAGGCCCCCCGCTGAGAGCCGGTAAACATGTTGACATCCACCCGCCCGCCGCTCTTCTCCCTCACTCGCCCTCGCCGCAGATGACCCGCCGTGGGCCCGTTAGTCACAGCTGGGTTAACCCTTCGATTGGCCGGGGCGCTTTCTTTACACGCTGCACTTTAGACGCAACAGCGGGGACACTTTGTCACTGAAACCCTATCAGCAGGGCTGCTGATAGGGAGGGCTCCAGGACTTCCAGCCGCGTGGGACACATCGCCAAAATACGGCAATGATTTGTGCTCCTCGTTGTGCTCATCATTACCAGCCGTGTCACCGCCAAGTTGGTTGGATCCCGGCAGACAGAGCGGGAGGGATATCACACTTGGTGTGCAGATGTAGATCCATGTCAGGGAAAAATGGAAAGGCGGCGAGAGGAAGAAGGATGCAGAGGAAGTGATGAGTTGAGTAATGGTGGACGGCCTCAATCCTGCTTCCAATCAATCAAAGCATCCCTCCCTCTCCTCTCATTTTGCCATATTGATTCCTTGTTTTCGCCGCGGTGCTAAGAGCGGGACTCAAATGACTTCTGTGAGTTTTTTGTTGTTGTTATTTTTCTGTTGGCAAGGTTGTGCATGAGCAAAGGGGAGGAAGTGCAACATAAGTTATGGGCAGGGGGTGTGTGCCGGAGTCCAAAACACTGAGCTTGATTTGAGCGCCCCAATCAATGGCTGCAATCTATTAGCGCTCTACAAAGGCAAATAACCTCTGGGGTACTAATTAGCGCCACTTGTAACCTGCTCTTTTTTGGTTGGTTTCCTGGAGTGGGTTCATAGGTGAGGGTGAACACTTCCCCAAAGAAGCAGAAAACGAAACAACATCATCTGGTACAATCCGCCATTCAGCAAAGACGTCTCAACCAACATCGGCCGCAAGTTCCTCACTCTGATCGACAAACACTTCCCCAAAGGCAACACCCTAAGAAAAATATTCAACAAGAACAAGATTAAATTGAGCTACAGCTGTATGAATAACATGCAACAAATAATTTCAAACCACAACAAAGCAATTGCAAAAGGACTGCCTACCCCCACACTAAACGACTCTGAAACCAATAATGAATGTAACTGTCGCAAGAAACCTGATTGCCCTCTCAACAGAAGGTGCTTACAGACATCAGTCGTTTACCAAGCAAAGGTAATACGCAAGGACATTAACACATCCGACACGTACGTAGGATTAACCGAAGGAGCGTTCAAAAAAAGATGGAATAATCACAACGCCTCCTTTAGAAACCAGACTTTGCAGAATTCTACAGAACTCAGCAAACACATTTGGAACCTCAAAGACAATAATGTTGAATATTCAATTACATGCCAAATTCTTGCATCCAGCTCACCTTACAACAGTGGTAATAAAAGATGCAACCTATGCTTAAAAGATTTATCATCCCTCAACAAGCGCAGTGAAATCATTTCAACATGCCGCCACAAACGGAAACACCTCCTAGGTAACACATGAGCCAATCACCACACCCTACGCCTGCTTGTACCTACCCACTCTGTGCTCTATATAAACCATTGTATGTGAATGCTTCCATTAAAATCTCCTGATGATTGAGGGAACCCCTCATGAAACAGATCTGTAGAGATGAAGTAGTCTTGTGATTTTTTTCCCACACCTACATATTGCGGTCTACCACGGTATCGAGCACTATTCTCTGGATAATCCAATCAAGACATATATATATATATATATATATATATATATATATATATATATATATATATATATATATATATATATATATATATATATATATATATGTATATATATATATATATATATATATATATATATACATACAAACCCCGTTTCCATATGAGTTGGGACATTGTCCATCCATCCATTTTCTACCGCTTATTCCCTTTCGGGGTCGCGGGGGGCGCTGGCGCCTA